>NW_004949097.1:2156654-2168631 GCF_000317375.1 Microtus ochrogaster
ACACACACACACACACACACACACACACACACACACACACACACACGGAGCCAATTCTGAGCATCTTGTTCTCCTCCCTTTCCTTTTGAGGGAGCAGCCGTTTTAACCTCCTCCCGTTTAGGCTGCATTTTACCCGCTCTTTGGTCGTGTCAAAGCCTGTAGTTCAGCTCCGCCTTCTAGCAACAAGAGTCTGACACCACAAAATGGACCCCCTCAGCCTGTCCTCTCAGTCCGTTCTCCCATTTGTTAATGGAGTCACTTTTCTTAGTCTGTGCCCCCACCTTCCATCTGAAGGTCCCTGTCCACTTTGAAAACGTCTAGGCTAACACAATCATCTCTTTCTTTAAAGGACATTTCCTCCACATCCCCAACAACCTGAGCTCTAAAGCACAGTTACAAGAGACCAAGAAATTGGGCCTTTAAGCAAAATTATATAGCAATTTCTTAGTACAGGAATAAATAGTCGAGAAACAGTCAAACATTTCTTGAGTGCCAACTGTTGAAAAAATACAGGCTGGAAAATAACCTACGTGTATCTAAGCCCCTAGTTGGACAGTGAGAGCTGCCAGCTCCTTGGATTCGCCAGAGTAACGCATGCTTCTCATGCTTGAACTGGTGACATTGAGCCTAGCCTGTCCAGAGAAGAGGAGATGTTTTTCCAGCAGTGGCGAGCCTTCCTGCCAATTGTGCAATGCTGTGTACCCTTTACTGTGTCTCTCTCCTCTGGGCTTAAATATGAAGCCAGAGATGGGCTCCTAAAGACTAAACCAGCCAGAGAAGCAGGGAAGATGAAGCAACAAGAATAGATGGCTAGAAAAAAGGGAATGAATTCCCTCTAGAATAATTAACACAGCATATGTGCCCATTCCAAACTTTGGCTAGCCCTTGCTCTTTGACACCTATAACACAAAGACTGTTCTTCGGGGGAAAATGACCTGTTCTCTGGTTGTAGGCTACAGTTGTGATGTGGAGTGGGTACTGTCTCTCTCTGTTAGTAAATCCTAACCTCCAAGATGAGAATAGAAGGATGTGTTGACCTTTGAGAGACGATAACGTCTTGAAGGCAGAGATCTCAGAGACAGGGTTCGTGTCCTCATGAAGGAGGCTCCGGAGAGCAGCCTTGACTGTTCCACCTTGAGTGGACACAGAGAAAAGCTTCCTTGACAAAGCCAAGAAGGAGTCCTTACCAGACACCAAATCTACTAGCACCATGATCTTGGACTTCTCAGCCTTCAGAGTTATGAAAAGCAAACTCCTGTTGTTGATAAGCTGTCTCCTTTATGACATTTTTATAGCAGCTTAAAATGACTAAGACAAGTGGGTATTCGAGACAATGAAGCTTAATTATTCCAACACTTGTCAGGGACCTGCAGAGAACCACAAGGGGAAAAAAAGACAAGAAAGCCCATTGACAGAACAGCTCATCTCGAATAGACGCTGCTTCGAGGAGACATCTACTCGATTTTCTTGTAAACACGGTCTTGGAGATTCTCAAATGGGAAATCTTATCCTGTGAGTTTCCACAGGCCCAATGGTTACACCAAGTGAAAATGCTTCCAATATCCTTTAAGATAGGCAAAACCTAGGGAGAAGGAGATCCCAAGTGCAAATGAAGTAGAACAACCTGCTCTGTAATGGGTGAAGAGAATTTAATCGCAAGGAAGCTCTTGAATGCACACAATGTACCACATATGGTAAAACCATAATTGGCTCATATGCACAGCAAGAATCAACTTTGTGGAAAACTCATAGTTGTCCGTCTCAAATGGTCAGGGTTAATGATATTGAACTTAGAGAATGAAAAATCTGTTAAACAACAACTCGACCCTTTCTTCTTTTGGTCTTTCTTCTCAATGCCTCACAAATGAACTCATAAAGATACTACCAGCTACTATGCAAAGAAAACTAATTTACAATGAGAGTGACAGAAGAAAGATGAGCATGGTTGTGTCACACCCCCTTGCACTCTGAGCACACCTTCTAATCCCATCATCATATATAACCCCTTTCCTATACAAACCCCGTCATGCTCGCCTTACCCATTCTGTATTGCCAGTCCTTCTCATTCAATAAGGATGTCTACTACAACCATTTACCTGCCACCAAATCTAGTTTGATGAAGCCAAATAGAAACCAAAAGGCAGAGTTATGGCTTGGGCAAAGGCTTCCTGTATAGTATTGTTTATTTAATTGACACATCAGACTGGTGTACAGAGGTCAGTAATAGAATAGCTCTTTCTTCCAACAAAGCTTTGATCTTTCTCTAAGTTGCAAATGGTGACAGGATTTGCCAGTTATGGCCTTTGTCACAAATCAAAGCACAATCTTCATATGTGCTCAGAGTGGAGAGTACCGGTGGTCACACAGCCATCTTCGCAGGCATCCAGCATACAATGGGATCACCCACTAGTGACCAAGGATGAAAGACAGAGACATAATTCCGTGTGCAGCTCACTGTTTCCCCATGAACATTCTTATCTCCTAATGATATTACAAAATTTTGAGACTCCGGGATCCTTGGAACAGCTATCTCCCCTCACCTGCAGTGAAAATTCCCAGCCAAATGCTATTCAGCTTGCCTTAAGAGCATCTTTAAAGTCTTCCTGCATAAAAGGCTGCCTTCACTGAGATGGGCAATTAACACAGGGGAGGTAGGATTGTACATTAGACCCCATCAGTCTACAACCTTTATGCTGTACTTCCATTACATTGATGTTCGCAGTGTTTATTTGCTAATAAGAGGAAATAAAAAGAAGTACTTTTCCATCCCATTATCTGCCTCTGAAAACAACTGCCTAAAGAATTAGCAGCATGAGAAGTTTTTCATCATCCAGATCCCCTACCGATTCACATCTGAAATAAAGAACTAAGTATCCCAATGGCCAGTGCCTCTGGCAACAGACTTCATCTCAATACCCTGCCCCAACACACACAGCACTGCCTCTCAGATGAAATGAGCCATTTGTCTACAATTATAACCTCCTCCTGGAATACAGAGCCTTGCTTGATTGGCTGACATGGTGTATAAAGTCCTGGCCCCTTTGCTCTAAGTCCAGAGAGCTCTGTCACACTTCTGAATTCCCCACAAATTCAGTATTACAACTACATCACCTGTACTTCTCCTTCTGAGCAGTCCAGTTTTAGCTTCCTTCCCCTTTCTTGTGTTGATGTCAAGATCCTTCCTTAATCAGCCTACATCTTGCGTTTGACTTCGGCCTGTTTTACATGGAACATGACTCCACTTACCCCCCTTTATAATCATGAAAAGAGGTGTGTCTTCAAGAACTTAAATAGAGGGGCTGGGAAGATGGCTCACCTGGTAAAGGGCCTGCCTTACAAGCATGGGGGAAATGAGTTTGAATCTCCAGCACTCATGCTTCCAAACAAAAAGCTGAAAATAGTTGTACCTGATGTCACCCTAGCTCAGTGGTATAGAGACAGGCATGTCCCTGAAGCTCACTGGCCAGCCAATTTTGCCAGTCGATGAGCATCAGGTACAATGAGAGACTCTTTCTCAAGAGATAAGGTGAACAGTGACAGAGAAAAACAACTAATGCAGAGCCCTGAACTTCACATGCACAGATGTACTTACACATGTACCCAAACACACACACACATTACAAAGAAATAAAAATTAAAAGAAGAAACATTTAAACATAATATTTATGTTCAAATATCATGGTGGTTCATGCTGTAGAAAGATAATCCTCTCCCCATCGACTGGAGATGTTAGAACTAGGGTGAAAAAGTGTTAGTTGAATATCAGAAATGCATTGGTAGAAGGTATATTTCTTCGTGGGATGAGCCTCAGAAATCAGTGACCTGTCCATCACCCTGAAACAGGAGTGTCATTCTTACCTACTGAAGGTTCCTTCCCGCTGCTCTCTTTAACTTTATTCTCACCTTCAGTACCTAGGTTTTGGGTTGTTCTCTGACATATGTGGCCTTTTTTAACTCCCAGGAGAAGGTTTGTCCTATTCCCAGATACCTGTACAGCTGTGTGTTTGTGTCTCTACCACAATGCCTATCACGGGACAGCAGGCAAGTTTACCTCCCGTGTGCAGAAAGTTTATGACATGTGTTTACCTATATACATCGCACAGCACACATGCATGTATCTCTACATACGTGTAGAGGCCAGAGGTGTCCTCCTGAATCACCTTCGTATGGTATCTTGAATAAGAATGGTCCCTGTAGGCTACTATCTTTGAGTAGTAGCTTGGTCACTGGGGAACGGCATTATTTAAAAGGATTAGAAGGATTAAGAGGTATGGCCTTATTGGAGGAAATGTGTCACTGGGGGTGAGAAGTATGTCACTGGGGGGTAGGAAGTTTGTCACAAGGGGTGGGTTTTGAGGTTTCAAAAGCCCATCAAGGCCAGACTTTCTCTCTCTGTCTACAGATCAGGATATAGCTCTGAGCTACTGCTGGAGTGCCTGCCCACAAGCTGCCATGCTTCCTGTCATGATGACAATGGGCTAAACCTCTGAAACTGTAAGTAAATGCCAGTTAGATGCTTTATATAGTTGCCTTGGTCATGGTGTCTCTTCACAACAGTAGAACAAAAAGTAAGATAGAAGTTCCACTTTTTTCTTTTTTCTGACACAGTGTCTCACTAAACCCAAAGCTCAGTATTGGCTAGAGAGGTTAAGCTGCTCCAGGAGTCCACCTGTCTTCACTTGCCCCAGAGTCAGGTTTACAGAGGCATGTGACCTATAAATGGAGGCTGCTCGTTCATTTCCCGGCTACCCAGATCCGAAATAATTATACAGAAACTGTATTAATTAAATCACTGCTTGGCATATTAGCTCTTGCTTCTTACTGGCTAGCTCTTACATCTTAAATTAACCCATATCTATTATTTTGTATTTTACCACAAGGCTCATGGTTGACTGGTAAGATTCCTTGGGCATCTGTCTACTTTGGTGATGGCTAAGTGGCATTTCACTCACTCTGCCTTCTTTCTTCCTCTCTCTGCTTGGAATTTCCACTTTGCTTTATTCTGCTAAGCCACTGGCTGAAACAGATTTATTCATTAGCCAATAGAAGCAACACATATACAGAAGGACTTCTCAAATGGGCAGTCCTTGCCTTATACTAGCAAGACATGACCTCCTTCACCCTATCACCATAATAGCTGCTAAATAGCCCAGCCACTTCTGCTCCAACTCTCTCTATTCTCTGTTTAAAAAGCAGCAGGGTGATTCTTTTAGAAGTAAATCAATCATGCTGCTCTTGGTCCTATCCCTCCGTGTCTTCCATATTCACTGAAAGGAACAGCCAATGCCCTTGGTTTGGAATCTCCTTATCCACCAGACACCATATCCTCATATTCCACTTCCTTACTCTTTCTGCCTGGAACACGCCAGCTGACCAGGTATCCACAGGGCCAACACGTGTGATTTTCTACTAAAACCTTTCTTTCTCTGGGTTAGGAAGATTGCTCAGTGGACAAACTGCTTGCTTGTTCACACATGCATACACCACACACAAACACATAGTAGGTAATTCAATCAATAGGCAAATAAACAAAATCTTGCTTTCTCAGATGCTGCAATTCTAAAATCTATTGTTAGCTTACTGCCTTGATTAGTTTTCTTGTATCTTGATATCTTTTGTATCATTCTTGGGACTTCATAACACCATAGGGATAATGGTTCTGCTGGGGCATTTGGATAATTTTACATAAAAATGTATGTAAATATGTATATTGATTGTACAGGGTGATGGGTTTTATTATGACATTCGCATTCATGTGTATTAGTCTCTTGCTGATATTCACCATTCCTCACCCTTCCTAGTCCTCACCCTCCACCCCTTTCTGCTCCTTTCCTTCTCCTAGTGCCCTTTCTTCCTTCAGGTCTCCTCATCTTTTTTCATCTGGATTCCACATGGGAACAGAAACCCGTCTTTCTGAGTCCAGCTTGTCTCGTTTAACATGATATTATGCAGGTCCAACTCACTGCCAATGTTATCATTCTTCCTTCCGACACCCAGGCGGCTCCAGCACCTGACTATTGTGAACAGTGCCACAATAATTGTGGATGTTCAGCTGTCCATGTCCCAACTGAGACCCCTGTGGCTGTGCATGCCCTGGGTGGCAGAGCTTAGAAAACTAACTGCAGTTTTCTAAGGAGCCTACATGTGGATTTCCACAGGGACCACACTAACTGACATCCTTACCTACCGTCGTTGAGGGTCCCCTTGGAGAGGAGTCTGTGTCTCTGAAAGTCTAGATCTGCTAGGCTTCCACTGATACATTTTCACCCCACCAGATTTAAAAAGCAAGGATGAAATGATGGGATGAGAATCCAGGTTACCACCGCAGCTCTGAGAGAATTCCTGGGCGTCTTTTCAGAGCTCTTGGACATTCACAGAAGAGGAGAAGTTACATAAGGGATGGAATCTTTTCTTCCACACTAAAGGGGAGACTTCCTCTACCTGAGTTGCGAGAGATCGCATCCTCTGTAGATGACCAATCCTCAGACCATGCCACGTCTCTTTTCAGCTCGCCAAGGCTGAAATTGGCAACCAAAGATCACTTTGAATGAGGTCTGCTTTGTGTGCCATGGCTTGCAATATGGGAACATCTCTGATCTTCTCCAGCCTCACCATTACTTAAACATGTCACGCAGGCTGGTAGTGGCACACACCTTTAATCCCAGCACTCGGGAGGCAGAGGCAGGCAAATCTCTGTGAGTCTTAGACCAGCCTGGTCTACAGAGGTAGTTCCAGAACAGCTAGGGAGGAAGGAAGGAAGGAAGGAAGGAAGGAAGGAAGGAAGGAAGGAAGGAAGGAAGGAAAGAAAGAAAGAAAGAAAGAGAAAGAAAACTGTCACAACCTACGTATGTACACAATTTAAACTCTGGGCAGAGGATCTGGAGTTTTCTCTCCTGTCAAATGCCAGGCTTGTTTTCTTTAAACCCGGGCATGAGGAACACTGAGCACTCAAAGGTCCACAAACATAAATTCCAGCAGCTTGGCCAGGGTCCTTTAAAAGCCACTCTGGGTAATTAATCCCTTCCCCTAGAAGACAGCATTCTTGTTCTTCCAAAGACAGGTTTGCTACCTCCTGGACTTTTGCCCCATTCTCCTCACTGATGGACATTCTCTGTTTTGTTACCCTAAGCACAAGCCACTAGAACACAACTTTGAATGTCTTCCTGGCTCTCCCAACATCCCATGTCTCAGAAAACTGTGTACCAAGAAGAAGCCAGTGAGGAAGAAGAGAGGGGAGAATGCAAATTTCTATTCCCATCCCCACTAGAATACCCAGCTGATCCACCCCTACTAGGATGCCCAGCTGATCCCCACCCCCAATAGGATGCCCAGCTGATCCCCACCCCCAATAGGATACTCCACTGAGCTCTAGCCCTGAATCCCAGGAAAGGGCTGGGAAACATGGAAAGAATTGCTGCACTGTGTTTGTGCTCAGAGATGTACCAGGACTGTCAAAATCTTAACAAGCCTATTCCATTTCATCTTAAATTAAAATTCCTCTCTATGGCCTCCATTCCGCAGATCAAAACAGTTCTCTGATGGGCTGTATTTTTTTTTTTTTTTTTTTTTGCTAAAAGGCCTCTTTTCTGTAAAAGAGCAAGCTGATGAGTCTCGGCAACAACCAGGTTCTGTGATGGAAAAGATGTATTTTTTTAATTGAGAATTTCATACATGCATATAATGTGTTTTGATCAAATCTACTCCCGCTCCCTCCCCTCCAGGTCCTCCCTCATCCTCTCTAGTGCTTCCCCCCTCCCAATTTTTAGTCCAACCCTCGCTGAGATACTTTCAGCAATAGATATACTTTCAAATAAACAGGGAATGGGATGGAATATAACAGGAGGAGAAAAGAAGCATTTTTTAAACAATGAAGTGGG
Source organism: Microtus ochrogaster (assembly GCF_000317375.1). NCBI lineage: Eukaryota > Metazoa > Chordata > Mammalia > Rodentia > Cricetidae > Microtus > Microtus ochrogaster. The sequence goes on from NW_004949097.1 coordinate 2,164,532, forward strand.
TAAAAAAATAGTGTAAATATTAAGCTAATATTAATTAGATAATAAAGTTATCAGTAATCAGACTCAATTTATTTAGTGAAATCTATATAAAATTAAATGTGTTCCATATTTATCTCCATGTAGATATGGTCATAGACCAAATTCAAAAAAGGTACCATAAAAACCAGAACCTAATTACTAAGAGGGAAAAAACAAACCACTTCTTTTTAAATATGAAACACTAAACCCCAAACACTTGTGCTATCAAATCTCTTTATTTAGCTGAAACCAAAAGGGTAGAGTCCACAGAATTATAATTGCTACTAAAGAAAAGGGTTAAGGACAAGCCAGCGACATCCCTGATGTACAAGCAACATTTTTCAGAGTAAATATGTTGACATTTGCCTCAAATTACCATTCCCAGCTCCTCATGTGTGTTTGGTCGGAACATCGAGTTCCTATACAGAGGGGAACAAGGCATTGACAAAGGCGAAGGTCCTCTACCTTTCTATTTGATTAAGCTAAGAGGGCTGGGGCCTCCTGAAAGGCCAAATACAACAAAAGCTCTGCTTCTAGGTACAGGGACTGTGTTTGTCCCAGTGGGTCTCTTTAAGGATCCCTGGAAAACAAGGCTCTCTTTGTCCTCTGTTGCTCCATATGGAGAGAGCGGAGTTACTGAGCATGGCTGACTTCTGAATGAGGATCAGTCACACTCAGTTGGCACCAATTAACAAACCATTGTCTCCAATGGCTAAACCCAGCAAGAAGTTTTTTTGAGAAAGTTTTTTCCCCCCACTAAACATCAGTGATTAATTTCCCTGTGTCTCTGGTTTGGAAAAGAGATCACTCATTCATTGCAGACAGTAAAATACAGGTATTCACAGTCAAAACGACTTAGAATCTATCCACATCCCTCAACTCAATCTGGCCACTTGTCTTATGAAAGGAAGGCATTTTGAATTGCTCTTGAAATGAAAATAAAATAGCCCACAGGAAGGTGGTTTTAATTTTGTTTTGTTGTCATTGTTTTTTGTTTTTTAATGCCAGCAACAACTTGGCAGTACCTTCCTACCCAGCTCACTCAGAGGACCAAAATATTGAGCAGCAGGTAGCTGACTGCTAATATTTAACTGGGACTGCCCAAGAACCACCCTCCCCACATAAAGCTGGCCATGGGCTTGGCTGGATATTCTCGGTCATTTAGATTAAGCCCACTTTCCTGTGTACCTACCATGGGCTGTGCCCAGCCCAAAGGACTAAGTTGTTTCTTCATGTCCTGGCTTTTATTCCAGTCTCTGCCAGATGAAGAGCTCTCTTCAGAAGCTCCACCTACTTTGCATGGTTGCTGACAACCTGCCTTAACCCAGCTGCACACAGATCCAAGTTCCTCTGACCTCTCCCAGTTCCGACTCCCTTCTGCAGTGAGGTGACGACCAAGTTACTAATGCCAGTGGCTTCGCATTGATTTGTGACTTCTGAAGACCCTGGCTTGCATACGCACACCAGTCTGAATGATATCACGAGGGTTACTTGATCTTGCACAAGGTGCTGCGAGTTGGTGACTTCTGCCCTGTGGTAGGGAATCCTGTATCGAGGTTAGGTGTGAGAAAGCTCTCTGGCTCTCCCTCAATCCACTGTTCAGATCTACAGATAGAGTGGTCTGTAATGGCATAACAATGGCATCTCGTGTTTGGCGTCATGTGTTGGGTTAGCTGCACACAAGTTTCTCTGAATTTTGTTGATCTTATTGTTACTGCTGTATGCTTTAAACAGAAAAGCCTCTCTCCTTTCCCAGAATTATCCAATGTTTTTTGATGGATCATTCTTAGCATGCGTTAACACTGGGCACTAAATCCTTAAGAGTCAGATCCTTGGACCAGTAAAATAGTTCAGTAGGTAAAGACACTTGCCACTAAGCTTGATAATTGTTGATTCCCTGGAACCCCATAGGGTAGAGAGAGAGAATCATCTTTCCTAATTTGTTCTCTGATCTTCCCATGTATGTCAGGGAACATGTACACACACATATCACACACACACACACACACACACACACACTCTCACACACACATACACACATCCAAAATAAATAAAAATAGATAAATAAAAAAATTATATTTTAAAGGAAAAAAACTAGCTTAGGCAAGGCCTGGCAGTACATCCATGTAAATCCCAGCACTTGGAAGGCTAAGGCAATACGATCCTGAGTTTGAGATCAAGCTAAGGGTAGTGAGATTGTGAGTTTGAGGCCAAGCTGGCCTCAATACATACATTCAACATACATACATAGATGTATATAAATGGCAATAAACATAAAAGGCTTCAGAATTCCTAACTTTTGTCCTTTGTTATCTATCCCTCTAACTCTGATGGGAAAAGCTACCTAGAGAATACAAGCAGGGACCATGTGCCAGGCAGATGCCAGCTCGCAGCCCACTACAGGGGAAACCACACTGAAGCAACTTGCCAGTGACATAGTCCTGTTTGCAGTCCTAGAACAGAGCCTTCCCATCTATCCATAAAAAGGAGTACTTATTGGGATGTTGCAGAGTCATTTCTTCTGGCTTAGTCTGTCCTCTCTGGTTTACCAGTATTGACCTTGTCAACCTCCCAGACTTCACCTTTGCTACTGAGACCTCACTGCAGCCCACGTCCCAGACTTCTACATTTGCCTCCTTTAAAAAAAAAAAAACCCTCAGATCAGAACATCATTGGGAATTCCCCACAGCTCCAAAGCTAGCCCTTGTGTTCACTGTCCCTTTTGGGACCTAGAGGAACAGAAATACCTTCCTCATTCAGTGGGGAAATTGACAGAGGATAGCAATAGTTCTAGCAACTCTCAAGAAGAAAACAAAGCTGTTCTAATTCTTCCTAGAACTAAGAATTTGACAGGTAAAATAATATTCATGTATTTTTATTTTAAAAAAGGAAAATATCAATTTATTTTTACTTTATTATCTGTGGGTATTTGGCCTGTGTTTGTATGTGCAGCACACAATACAATGACTAGAGAGGCCAGAAGAGGGCACTGGATCCCCTGGAAATAGAGTTACACAAGGTTGTGAGGTTCATTGTGGAGCTGGGAAACAAACCTTGACCTCCACAACAGCGCTAAGTATTCTTAGTGACTGAGCTGACTCTCTAGACTCTTTGAGATTTATTTTTAAACTACCCCCAGCGGTTTCCAGCATTTCCACAGTTCACAACAATTCACTGAAAACTCTACAAAGAATACTTCAGATACTCTACAAAGTCACAACATACCTAACCATACATAACATACAAATAACATACATAGCATACATAACAATTCAATGAATACTCTACAAAGAATAAGAAGAAGTCTTCAAAAAAAATGACAGCTGGGACCATAGCTCAGTTGGTAACACTCTTAGTTTGAAAGTTGGGGACCTGAGTTTGATCTCAAAATTCCACATAGAAAAACTCTGGTTGTGGTGGCTCATACGTACTGCCTTAGCCTGGTCTCAAAATCAGGATCTCCTTTGCAATTCCAGGGCCAGAGGAAGGGTTAAGTAGCCATTCAGTCCAAACAACAATGTAAACTCCATGTCAATGAGTGAGCTTCTTTCACAAATAAGAAGGTGGACAGTACCCAAGGAATGACACTTGGACTATCCTCTGTCTTCTACTTGTGTAACACACACACACACACACACACACACACACACACACGTACACACATACCAACCAACAACTTGTTCCCAGACCCTAATACTCTTCCATTTCAACTTGGGCCCAGGAGAATGGCTCCTATAAAAGAAGGTGATGAACAACTTAAGGACCATTTTGCCATTCTCAAGATGGTGACCTGAGACAACACCATCACCGTTCACAACCCCTTCCTTGGAGTGTGCTTCAAGAAATCTGTCACTCTGCCGGGTGGTGGTGGTGCACGCCTTTAATCCCAGCACTCGGGAGGCACAGGCAGGCAGATCTCTGTGAGTTCGAGACCAGCCTGGTCTACAGAGCTAGTTCCAGGACAGGCTCCAAAGCCACAGAGAAACCCTGTCTCGAAAAACCACAAAAAAAAAGATGTTGAAATAAGTGTGAGGCCTTTTCACATTTCTCTAACACTGCTAACACAGCTATGAGCAGCAACC
>NW_004949097.1:2168731-2181164 GCF_000317375.1 Microtus ochrogaster
AGATCTCTGTGAGTTCGAGACCAGCCTGGTCTACAGAGCTAGTTCCAGGACAGGCTCCAAAGCCACAGAGAAACCCTGTCTCGAAAAAACCAAACCCTCCCCCCCCAAAAAAAGAAATCTGTCACTCAAATTATACGAAAATCTCATTGAAGAATATGGCGACTCCAGATGCATGTAGCAATACCAGACTCAATAAAGTCGCCTGGGCCAAAGGAATAAGAGATGCCCAACATCTACGTCATATCCCCGTGCAAGCGTTTGTTCAGAAAACGCAATGAGGCTCTCTGAAGATTCATCAAACAGGCGCTTCACTTTCTGCACTATGTTAGAAGTCTACGGATCTAACTGCCAAATGGAGTGGGTGATGAATATGGAAGAGGGTGGGGAGAAAGGAGGGAAGAAGAAAAGGAAAGAGAAATGGACAGGAAAGAAAGAATGAGTGAATGAAAGAAGATAAAAGAAAGCAGCAATTGCTATTTCAGAGAAACTTGGAATTTGTTTCTTTGTCCACTCTTTTCAAGCTCCCTGGAGTAGAGTTGTCTTTATAATTAGACACTGACTAGAGTTCACTAATTGCTAATCTTATCCTCACAGTTGGGTCTCTGTCCATAGATGAATCAGCAGACAAACTTGAGGCTCACGTGATGTTTCCTCTGTAGATCTGGCACCCCAGCGATTTGCCTGAAGTCGTCAGTCTTCCATCAACAGGCGCGGACACTGGTCTTTGCTGATAGACCAAATGGAGGCATCCTAATGACTCAGCCATGGCATTTTCCTATACCTTTGGTACTGCTTCATCTCATGGGTTCAGCTTCAGCCCAGCTGAGACTGTTAAATCACAAAGGGTAAGTATGCAGAATGGCCAAAGAAGTCCATGTCTGGCACGGAGTATGACCTCCACTAAGCAGACAAGGAAGATGCATGAAGTGCAACTGGACTGTGTCCTAAACCTTGAAAGAAAATGTCACCATTCCCTCTGGCTGTAGGGGCCAGTGAGCCCTGCAGAATTATGCCCTGTCTCTATCCCAGTTCTACCGTGGTGAAGATTAAACCCTCTCATTGGTGAAGGCACAGAAGAGCAATAAGAGATGACATGCAACCATCAAATTGGTGTCCAGCGGGGTCATAGTATGTTATACACAAAGATTACTATTAAGCCACTCGGCCTTTATCTTCCTAGACATCTTCTTTCTTTTTTTTTCATTTCTTGAGGCTCTGTTGTTTTTTGAGCTTTTAGATAAAGTGTTCTTTGTAGCCCAGGCTGTTCTTGAACTCCCTATGTAGCTAAGGATACTCTTGAACTTTTGATCCTCCTACCTCACCCTCCTGAGTGCTGGGATTGCAAGCATTGTCCTCATACGTAGCTAATTTCTCACAGTTCCTAGAACAATATTTATTGCGCTGCTCGCAGTGTGTTCTGTGCTGTCTAAGCATTTATGCAAATTAATTCTCATAACCCTATGCAGTAAACCTCATTACTTTCTCTTCTTACCAATTGAGACAGCGCGCTTGGGAGAGTTAAATGACTTGTTCAAGGTTGCTGGTAGGAAAGAAGGTAGACAGATCCAAGCCAGGGCCCTGCAGCTCCTGAGCGCTTGCGCTTCTTCAGTCACTGCAGAAGTGCCCATCTGAGCCACCTATGCACGCATCCCCACCTCAGCCCATTCCCACCTCCGCTCATTCCCACCTCAGCTCAGGATGGCTGCAGCCGTGCAGAAAGATCCTGGCCTCCATGACACCATAGAGCTAGTTTCCCAAGCTCGCAAGCCTTATTCCCTTGCTTCTCTCTCTTGCCTCCACCCCTTAGCAATAGCTTTGGTAGTATTCTTTTGTTGCAGATTCTTACATCAGGTCCTTTCCAATCTTACCACTGGCCAATCGATCACATATCTACTAAATGCTGCATGAGATAAAAATGAAGCATATGCCCTCGGTCTCCCGTGAGTTCAAGGGAAGATAACATTGACATACACGAAGTAATTGTATCTGCTTTAAACAACGTTAGCTTTGGAAAGTGTCCTAAGAAGGATGAGAAAAGAGAGTGTGGACAGCTGTAATTTCCTTCCTTGTGTCCATGTGGTGAGTGTGTGTGTGTGTGGTCTGTGCAGGTATTCCTGTGAATGTGCATGTGTGTTTTGTGTGGAGGTCAGAGGTTCATGTGTAATGTCTTCCTCAGAACTCTCTCTCCATCTTTTTTTGGTGGGGGGAGACATGGTCTCTTACTGAACCCGGCACTCCGATTAGGCTAGACTAACTCATCACTGAGCTTCAGAGAATTGCTTCTCTCTTCCCCAGCTCCCCCAGTCAACCAGAACTAGGGCTACAGATGCATGCAGGCTTTTTATATATGGGTGCAAGAGATTCAAAACAGGCTCTTGTGATCCATGGCAAGCAGTTTATTGACTGCCCTGGACAGTGTTGTTTTTTTACTTTCTTTCTCTATACCTTTAAAAAAAATTGCCATCTCTCCCTCCAGTAGGTATACTGAGCACACAGTGCCCATGTATGGGCATTGCCACCCAGGTGCCAGACTGTGGTCAGGAGCATTGATAACCCTGGGCCTCAAACTTAGCCTTCCATCTGTGTCCAGGTAGACAGCGAGACTCTGGTGCCTGCTATCTCACGCGGCAAGGTGGAGGATGATGGACATTGCACATAGCAACACATCCAAATTCTATCTCCAGCCTAAATGAATTACATATAAATCTTCTTCCGTGATCTCCCCAGCCTTTCATTTTCATCTCAGAAGATTAGATTAGCACGACAGGACCTGTCCGTTATGAAGTCAGGCTCCCGCTTAAAAGGGCTTCTTCCCTTCGAAAGGGTGCAAATCGGTTTTGTTAAGATTTCGCTTCAGTACTCCTTTGGAGAAGCCGAGGAAGATGCGAGACCATGTCTAGTTTCTTTTTGTCCTTCTAGGGGAATGGTTTCTAGTCTCCTCTTCTCCTTCCATGTATTTGATTCCTTTATGCTGCCCTTTTTCCTTGGACATACAATAGCTTTTAATTAGAGACATTGGCCAGCAGACGGATCAATTATTTAAGTGCTGCATAGAGATGACTTAAGTTGCAAATTTATATTTAAGCAGTTTGCAAAAGCAGCTGGATGCCAAGTTCTTCCTCACTCAATTCATTACTGTGTTTCATCCACATGACAATAGATAGATGAAGTCATGAATGCTATCAGTTCTCAAAGCTGCCCGCCTGTTTATTAAAGAAATGCCATGGCTGTTTTTCGTGTTTTCTTACTGATTAAACAAAGATCGATTTAAAAAGAACTGCTTTTATTCCTGACTAAATGAAATTGGATGGATATGTGGTGAAGTCAGGTATGGTGGGGTCTGCCTGCAATCCTAGCACTTGGGTTTCTCAGGGGAAGAAGGCTCATGATTTGATCGTCAGTTTGGGCTCGATAGTGAATATTGGGCCATTCAAGGCTTCACAGGGAGACTCTCTCCAAAAACAACGCTGTACTTGATACATTAATAATAATAATAACGATAAATGCAGCAGTGATCTAACACCATTACTGACCTTCTTCATACTAACAGAACAGTCTGAACTAGAGACACTTCCAAGAAGGAAAGAGATGGGGAATGATATTCTTGTCTACATGTTGACATATGTAATGATTTTCAGCAGTGACATACAAAGTCATAGGTTCAGTTTGCAAGTTGTGCTTCAAAGAAAAGAAGAGAGATGTCTCTGGCTCATAAGGAAATGACTCATTTTATACATATTTCTGTGTTCCACAGTGATGCAAAGATTATCAGAATTATCTAGACAAGAGTCCCCAAAATAGTTCCCACTAAAGGAATTTCACATGAACTGCTATATCCACCATGGAAGCAAATATGAATTTTCCCCCAAAGTTAAAATTAGAATCACCATGCAATCCTGCTATGCCACTCCTGGGCATTTACCAGAAGGAGTCTACATTCAAATATGGCCAATATATCAATTTATATCCCTGTTACTAATGCACCATTCACAATAGTTATGAAATGGAATCAGTCTATATGTCCATCAACAGATGATGAACAAAGAAGAATATGGCTCAGAGACACAACAGAAGTGATTCAGGTGAAAAAAAATCACAACATTTGCAAGAATCATTGTGTTAAGCAAAATAAGTCAAGCTCAGAAAGACAAACACCATGTTTTCTCTCATATGTGGAATCTAGGTGTGTGTGTGTGTGTGTGTGTGTGTGTGTGAGAGAGAGAGAGAGAGAGAGAGAGAGAGAGAGAGAGAGAGAGAGAGATGCAAGGGTGCAGGTGAGTGTGTGCATGTCACAACCCGTGTGTGGAGGTCAGAAGACAGCTTCCAGTCTTGTTGGAGACATGGTCTTGCTGGGCGGTGGAGGACTCGTGATCCTTTGTCCCTGTCCCCCATGTACCTGTAGGGGCCCTCCATGTCCCTGTAGGGGCCCCCATCTCCCTGTAGGGGCAGCCTGAGGTTGAAGACTCCAGAGCTACTGCCTTCCACTTTTACATGGGTTCTGGGGATCTGAATGAGGGTGCCAGGCTCACAGGCCATAAAGATAAAAAGGAGACCCATGAAGGGGGAGGAACAGATCTTAAAGGATGGGGAGGAGAGGAGAGAAAGTGATGGAATTCATATGGAATGAAGGCAGGAGGACAGACTCTTTGGGGAGAGTGGAGAAAGGGAATCAGCAAGAGAGGGCTTGGGAGGAACAGAGGAGTTCAAATTGGAGGCAGAGGTAGGAAAAAAAACCCAAAATGTAACACATGTATGAAATGACATACTCCATTATTTTGAATGTCAACCTAAAATATTGATTGAAAATCGGAATAAAATTCCCACCAAGGGATTGCACTGTATCAATAATCTAGCTTCACTAAATTCTTACTGCTCTTGGTGGTCTTCTCTAACAAAGAACGTGTCCGTTTAGTCTTAATTCTGTCAACTTCTTAATCCTCCCCTACTTGGGGATAACTCCCAGGTTCTCTTACCTGTTCCTTCACACGAAAGCAGTTTCCCTGCTCTGGTCACGAGACTCTTCAGATGTCACACTGGCCTTATTTACTACATGTTCTGAGGGGAAGGGATTTGCACTTGATTCTAAAATCACAATAAGTTAGGCTCTCTTCCTTGGTACATTAAGCAACTAATCCACTCTATCTTGCTCAGTTTTCCTTCACATAAGACGCGAAAGGAAGAGAGGTCATGGCAAACCAAGGTCACAGCCCAAGAAGCAGGAGCTAGGGGATGCAGAGAAGAGTTGGGTTAGAAAGTGACTTGGAACACACAGGAAAAGCAAGGGGGGCTATAAAATACAGACTTTATGGCTGGTGAGATGACACTGTTGGGTTAAAGCACTTACCACGTGAGTCTGAAAGCCCTCATTCAGATCCCCAGGCACAGAAAAGTGGGAGACGCTAATACAGGAGTCTCTAACCTCAGTGCGCCCCTACAGGGAGATGGGAGGAAGGGACAAAGGATGCTGGGCGTCCACCACTCAGCCAGTCTGGCTTAGGCAGAAGTGCAGAGACCATGTCTCCAACAGGACACTGGAGGCAAGTGTCCACACAGGTGACTTCCTCCTTGCTCAGACTTCTGTAGAGCAGAGCCACTGAGGTCAGTTGTGGCCCCAGGGAAAAAGCTCCGGAAGCAGAAAGGAGAGACCTGACAGAGTTCCCTCAGCAACACAAGGTCATTCACAGAAGAACCGCCTGCCTACCTCCAGCCACAGCCCTTTCCTCCTTCCCCATTCTGCTCTCATCCACTGGCTGACTATGGTATTCATTCAAGTGTGGCTTTTTGTCATACAGGTCTAAAGACGGATGGCTCCTTCACTGTGTTCATACTGGAGCAACATGCACAAACACTCAGGTTCTCAGGCATATCCCTGGAAGTGCAGGAGTCCACACTGGCAGTGTCTCTCCATTTTCTCTCTTATCGGGGCAGCCACTGGTGTCTAGTCAGTCAGTAAGACCCCGCTGATGTAGGACTGACTGGGCAAGGCAAAGACAATGATATTTGATGATAAAATCAAATTATAGACCCGAAGAGCAGCAGTTTAGTTAAGGATAGACTGTTTACTTTGACAAGTCAAGTTATTGATACTCACAAAACCACATCCTTTCAGACATTTCTAGGGTTAACCAGAAGTTGCTCGCTAGCCAGTCCAGGCCCCACTCCCACAGAAATGAATAAAGCAGATGGATAGCATCAAGAACCTCAGGCTGCATGAGCATGAACAAACGTGATGACCAGGGTCCCGTGACACACTGTGAGGCAGTTGTTGCCACACGGTTTGTTAGAAGGAAAGCGTTGGGGGCCACGCACCGTTCTCAGACTCCAGCGAGGGCTGCTCAGGCAATGCCAGCTTATGATTAAGTTGTTTGGAAAATGAGTCCTTTATTTTATCTGAATTTCTAGTTGATTTGATTTCTCCTGGTCTGACTGTGATTCTTGGTTTGTGAAATTCCATCTGCACCCCTCCGATGGAAGAAATGCCGTCTTCTCAAGGGACTGAAGACACTCCCGACAGAGAGCAGGTCTGACACTGAGCAAACCATGCCAGTGTCCCTGAGAGTGAACTCCGGACGAGAGCACCAGTCCTTTCCATCACAGTCAGAGCTGTGTTTTGGGGGCATCACCAGGCAAGCCACACTGAACTCTCCACACACAATCATTTCAAAAGAACTTAATGTTTTACTAATGTTGTTTGAATTTATTTCATTCTGAGGATGTCGGATTATAACAAGGTGGAAAATATGACATTCACCCTACATAAGAAGGTGGTTGGACAATTTATCAAAAAAAAAAAAAAACTAGTTCCTGAAATACATAAGAACTTTGTTGAGTGGGAGGAGGTGACCGCTGTGTTAACTTGAGGTTGGAAGTTCAGCTTGTAAGCTACCCCTTTTTATGAAGAACTCAACCCAAGCTGCAAACTCCTCCTGCTTCAGCTACAGAGAAGACAAATGCTAGCGGTGGCCTAAGTTATTCTGTGACAGGTTGTCTGTCAAGTGCAAGACGTTGACCTCCCCAAAGAGAGCCCTGGAAACGTTTCCCTCCTGTGCTCTGCCTACAGGCATCTCAATCTTCATGAAGTTCGCACTTGGTGTCCTGTGACCCACGCTTCATAATGGCTCCAGAAAAATACCTAAAATTTATGTTTTAGCATTGTAAGCCAATGTGATCTTAAAGATTTTACCGAGCCACTGAGGCACCGAAGTAATTAAGTATAACATTTCACTTTAAAGCATCAACCGCTGCCATGAAAACAAAAACCCGATCAAAATGGGAAATTTGGGTCTTAAGCAAGCTATTCAATGCAAGCCTCATCTTCCCTAAAAGATGAAAGCGCTAATTCCTAATTAATAGATCAGGAAATAGGCTTACACAAGACCAGGATGCTTTGTACAGTCTGCGGGACATGGTTAAGTTCTCTGCTTCCGTGAAATATCAATGCGTTGAAGACTATGAGTGAGGGAGGGCGTTATCTCTGGCATGTTTATAAACTGGCTAATTTTCAAGATTCTTCATCTTCTCTATTGTCCTGTTCTCTAAGCAGCAAGCACATTTGAGCAGACACAGACTCCAAGTTCGACTGGCCCTGCAGTTTATCCCTGGGGACCACTGACTCTGAAGCAGATTTTGAGTCATCTACCTTGCCTTGATTCTAAGCACGACCTCATGCTATTCCCTTAGTAGGAAGACTGCTATGAAATCTAGGCTAAGAAACACATACTTCATCTTCCTCCTGTCTCTTACTGTTCAGCGAGACATCCAGGAATCAAGCAGTGATCCCGTTCTGGTGTCTCATAAAGGTCGTCTTCTTCAACTGCTACTCAAAGCTGCCACCTGGACACCGGTGGGACAGCCCCAATCAAGCAGGTGTCATTTTGACAACGATCAGGCGTCCTTGCTGTGCCAAACACGACAGCTCTTTCCTACCACATGAAAAACTGTCCTTGTCATCACACGGAGAATCAAGAGGCTCCCTCTGTTCCCCTCACTCTGAGTCCCCCCGGTTTTCAGAAAGCCACCAGCGTCTGTCTCCTGCATAGAGCTTGAGCATCTCATGTCTTGTTCTCATTTGTGACCCTGCTAGGCCACGAGCTCCACTCGATTCTCTCTGATGACTCATCAGATGGGGTAGGAGCACCGAAACAGCTTTCTAATAGCAGCTAATCAAAATATCTGACAGTGTGAAAGTAGGTAGGTATGCACACAGAATAATGCAAAGTAATTCCCACTAACAAAGAAGTGCCACTTAAATCGTGACTGCACAGAATAAATGCCTGGATTAAGAGCGGGAAGAGAGGGAAGGCAGAAGTAAAAATGGAGATGCTAGTATCTGACGGACTCATCACACAGTCCTAGCAAGGCAAGCTGCCACCTCTTATAATTGATTCCATATATGCATATTAATTTTTTAAATCAAATCTATCCTAAGTCCTTTCCCTTCCAATTCCCCCTTTATCTCACCGTCACCACTTTTCCCTCCCAGCTTCATGTGCTCTCTCGCTCACTTGTGAAAACCCACTGAGTTCATTTGGCACTGAGCATGGGTGTAGAACCATCCATGGAGCATGGGTACCCTCTCAGGGGCCTCATCTCTGAAAAAAGCTTACTCCCCCATGGCCAGCAATTGCCAAAGACCACCCAGATAGAGGAGGAAATTCATGCGCCATTCCCATCTCCATGTTGGGATTTGGCTGGCTTGATGGATCATGCGCTGCCATGTGTTGATACAAGCAACAGCGCTGTCATGTTCTGATTATTGCAGAAATCCTCTATCTTATCGCCTTCCTGCTCCCTCTTCTGTGTTGGCCTCTGAGCCTTTGAAGGGAGTGATGGGATATAGATGTCCCCTTGCTCAACCTGGCATCTTTGAAATGGATTTTTTTTTTAACTTTTACAAATCAGTGAATTTCAAAACTTGTTCACGGGTCCACTTTCCAAGGCTGTTCATCATTATCAAATCACTTCTTGCTTGATAGCAAGTGTATTTATTATTTTGCAGTTTTATATATGTGCTTGTAAAATTGCATACTATAAAATTCCAATTAGATGGATGTTTTAATGCATACACCTTGATTGAAGAACTCAGAGAATTAAAAGAAATGGGTGGGGTTGGTAGCCCCAGAAAGAAATCTCAACTTCCACTCTTTGACCCATAACCTCAGAAATAAAATAAGACTGTGAGGTTCATTCTCAATAGGGACCAGTGAGGTCACTAACTATAGCCATGGGTGACCCTCAAACATCAGTATACCGGGAACTGTCAGCGGTTTGCCCAATGGGGTGCTCAGGATGGCAGAGATGATTAAAACTAAGGTGGTCCCCATGTGCCCATATTTCCACCCAGTGACTCAAGGTACATACTTAGCAAGTCCCGTCCATCCACACAGGATCCAAACTCTATTAAACAGACATTTTTTTTCTCTAAGGATGTAGATATTCCTTATGCTTGTTTTCCAACCCCAATTTTTCATTGTTTGAAATGGTCAGTGTGTCCTTGTGGGTTTGTGCATGCCATCCTTGTCGCATTGTGTGCGCATTTACAAAACACAGTTGGGGTAATAGGAAGATCTATACATACAGAGTACATAGCTCTATGCCCCTCCCACATGACTGAATGCTGTTTGTTAAAAGAAGTTGTTGGCCCTTCTTTACTATGGTATACATAGAAAATGGTGCTGGAAGAAGCCCACATCCTCCTAGAAGTGCTCTAAGACAAACAAATGCCTTCCTGGAGGAGGAATAAAGTATGTTTGGCTATTATGCAAGAATTTTTCTTGCTATGGCTAACTCTGACATCAGGAGCAGGGGCGACGGGAGTAATAAGGGCAGAGTGTACTGTTGGGCTAAGACAGAGGCACACCAAATCCCACCAATTACACAGAGAAGAGGGATGCTCAATGGTAGGGCGTGTTCTAGCATTCATGAGGTCTGGGTTTGATTCTCAGCACTGCAAACAACATAGAACAAAACCATAAACACTCAGGCATAGAATAATGAACTTCAGATTGGAACTACTACCAGAAAGAAGCACCGTGGCGGCACTGTCGCCGACATGGGGATCTGCAGTGGACAAACACAGCACAAGGTTTGATCGGTTCTCAGAAGAAAACCAGCTTCCTTACTGCGCCAGTAGCAGTCTGGAAGGCTTTTCAGATATGATCACTCTCAAACAATGGCCTTGCCTTGGGAACAGTGAGCAAATGCTTTAACTCAATTAATTTGACTAATTTAATTAAAACTTCAATTATTTGATTAAATGAACACTACAAACCAAAGCGATCTCAGGAAAATAAATCAAGCAGAAAGCATTAGTTCATTTTCTGTTACTATGACAAAACGCTCAAGGCTAGCTTGATACTTTAGAAAGATGTCATTGAGCTCCCTGCCAGGTTTGGAAATATTGAGTCCACACGCCATGGTGACTGCACTGGTGAGGACTTCATGGTGGATGTCAAAATAATAACATGAAGATGTATCAGATGGAAAATCACGCAGGAAGGGCCCTGTCATGTGTTTACAACAGTCGCTTGCAAGAACCAACTTCCCAAACACATCATTGCTCTTGAGGCCACGCCCCAGTGACCTAAATAATTCTACTTAGAGTTTATCAGCGCCAGATGTTCCCACCTCCCAACACTGCCATACTGGAGACCGTCTTCCATTGCAGGACTCTCTGGGGGATAGACAGCTCCTGCCCCTGTCCCCACTGCTGGGCTATACTGTTCCCTGTTCATTTGAATCAGGCAGACCTAAGGGCACTTCCGATGTTCTGAAGCAATCTGGTGCAGACCACGGAGAGACTTTAGGGTTGAACTGTGTTTCCTACTAAGATGGGCAAAGTGAGTTTAGCAATAAATTGGAAAATAAACACGTGACTACGATTTCTCCTGAAGCCGATGACTAGTACAGATGAGTACAAAAATCAGTCACATAGAAAATGAAGTTGAAACCACTTTGGGCCCAATAGACATCAATTTTGCTAGCAGATTTTTTCCCCCCTCAAAAGGTGAAAAAACAGAACGAGTAAGTAAAAGAGAAATGCAGTAAGAGACAAATCTCTAGATGGTCACTGCGGTTAATCTACCCGATACTCAGAGACCCCTGTGGTGGGGAAAGGAGGCCGTTCAAACTAAAGCATTTGCCTGCATATGTGGAAGAGAGAGAGGCTGAAAGATTGGATTGAGATTGAGGTCAGGGGGGAGGGAGAGAGAGAGAGAAACTTTATCAGAGAAAGCTCATTCCAGGAATGAAAATTCAGAGTCACAAGAATAAGAATCCTAGAATAGTTGAATGCAGAAGATGCATTTAATCTTATTTACAGATTTCATAATAATTGCAATGCAGGATTTAGCAATAAGAACTCAATATCACTGTTTTCCTAATCTTGCAAAGACAGAGGAACAAAGAGAGAACAAATATTATTTTAAAAGCGTGGTATAATAACAGAAGCAATGCCCTGCTAAGACTGTTCTCTGCAGGAGCTGCGGTGGGGGCATGTTTTACCTGCAGCCCCGCATTTTTACATGCTGTCAATCACTTCTGGCCACACACTATACACAGTCTTGTCTTAGGCACAAATGAAGGTGCAACATTCAACAAGAGAATATAATTATTTTTTTCATCGAAACTAGGTTTTACTGCATAGCCTCAGGCTGGTTTTGCTACGAGCTTACTGCTTTAACTTCCCAACTTCTGGAATTACAGACACGTGCCACCTTGCCATGTGCCACCATGCCTAGCTGGAATTGACCTTGTATCGGAGTTCACAGCTCTGACAGCTGGAAGAGACGAGTAACAGCCGTGCAAAGTGGAAGATAATTATCACCAGATTGTTACAGGACTTAGAAAGGAAAGGCCCACACATGACCAGTCATCATGAGAGCTGTCACTTTTTGAGGAGGGCGAGGTGGTGATGGTGGTGGAAGTGGCAGAGATGATTACCAGGTACTCACGGGAAGAGAGCGAGGTCATTTCTACTAGAGGCTGTGATTTGAACAGAAATGAGGGCCTGATTGATGGCTCATTGAGTAACGGGACTTGCTGCCAAGCCTGATGACCTGAGTTCAATGTCACCACCGACACACACCCTCCAAAAACTACTGACCCACAAAGCAGGAGAGAACTGAATTCTGCAGATTGTCCTCTGACCTCCATACAGAGACTAAGACACCCATAAAGTCCCACACATTCACATATACAATTCATAAACATATGTAATCAGGCCATCATCCCCTTAGCAGATATTTATCAGACATCCTTGCTACAACTTGACATAAAAGAGAAAGGACACATTCAGGAAAGGAGCTGAGCTGAAATTACAATGTAAAATGCATTTGATTAGGAGAGAGAGAGTCTCATCACCGTGGTAGGCAGACAGGACCAAGCGTTGAAGCAGGAGAGCATTGGGAGAGAGAGAGAGAGAGAGAGAGAGAGA
>NW_004949097.1:2181264-2203284 GCF_000317375.1 Microtus ochrogaster
AGAGAGAGAGAGAGAGAGAGAGAGAGAGAGACAGAGAGACAGAGAGACAGAGACAGAGAGACAGAGACAGAGACAGAGAGAATATCATATCTTGGCAGCATGGCCAGGCCTTGAAGTGATAGAGAGGCTGCCCTCAAATCTGGAGAAAAAAAAGGTTCTAATTCATGATGATGGGAGACAAACTTTGTACCACACAATCCACCCTGGCCTGTCCTATGCATCAAGGGACACAGAGGTGGCACTAGGTACAACCATAAACTAATCTTGTAGATGCAAAGCAAATGGCCTGCAAGCCCCCACATGGCACAGAATGCGTCCATCCCAGAGAGAACTACAGCAGGTTGTGGCCTGATTTCTAGGCAGGAAAGGAGAAAGGCAGCTAGTAGGCCGACCTAACGCTCTCAACACTAGATTAGAGGCTGAAGGTCAAAACCGGAGCCTCCCCCTAAGTTGGCACAGTACAGTAAGGGAGCCGTAAGTACACGGAAGAGGCATTTAATAAAAGTACCACCCAGCAGTGCAGAACGGGGCCTAAGAGCAGGCTGTTTGCTGAGTCTGCCTAGTCTGAAACCAGACCCAACCATCTGCGGGATGCATGCTACCCTAAAGCAATTACTTAGCCTGTCTTTCTACAGCTTCTCAACCTATAAAATGGATTAGGAAAATATTCACCCAACAGGGTAAATGAGATAGAGCCTGTGGACTACTGGGTATAGTGTGACCCATGCATTAGAGCCCAGCAGGAGGCTCCTTGAGGCACGGGTTTGTTTCCATTATCTCTGTCTCTGCTGTGCACTGCAAAGACAACTTTAGAAGACGATCCAGGGAAGATGCTGTCAAATACACTCATGGTTCAAAAGGCAGTCATGGGTTTTTACATATTATTTCTCAGAAATGTAAAGTGGTTTCATACTTATGCAATCAGTGTATAAAAGCACTCTGGCCCTATAGTCAATGTGTTCTTTACGCTTGCCGGTAACCCCAGCACTTGGGAGGCAGAGGCAGGAGGAGTTCAGTGTCATCCATGGCTACAGAGTGAATTTGAGGCCAGCCTGGTCTACATGACATCCTTTCTCAAAAGAACACATATTTCACACACATGTGCTCTTTGGTGTAGTTTTCTGCTAGTTTGGTGGTTTAAACATGAGCTAGGGTTTCACTCTCCATGTCTTTGGAGTGAAGTTAGACATTTCCATGTTGCCTGTTACACTTAATTTTCTTCCCAGAACGGTATTCCTATTTTACAGTGGGGCTTCCAGTGTAGAGTTTGGGTTTAACAAGAAAAGAAATGTGGAGTTCTCAAAAACGACTGAGCGGGGACACAAGTCAGCCCTACCTCATCGTCCATACCGGGTCATTTCGTCTGTGTTCCAGGGGAAGGACAGGCATACATAGACAGAAAAAGTGAAGGTCTCTGGGGGTTTTAAGCAGGAATCGCTATAAATGAGAGCAGCAAAAACCACAAAGACAGTATACTGTTTGAAGAGAACAAAATGAAGGGAGGAAGAAAAGACTGTGCTTCAAAATGATTGACAGCCAAGAAGAGAAAGAGGGAACATGGAAACAGGAGCCCCCAACTTTAAAAATTAACACTTGCAGTTAATCGTAATCAATTATCCTCCGTCCTTACGCGTGGCGCTGGCCCCAGTGCTGTGCTGTGGAATGGGAGCTGGTGTGGGTGGCCCAGGGGTCATAGCAGTGCAGGGGAAGCAAGGGCATGCTAATGGGAGTCCCAGAGAACGGCACCAAAGCCAAGATGATCCAGAGCCCTATTCCATTAACCTGCTGGCCCTGTCTCTGTCCCAACCTCGAGCAAGAATTGCTTCTGAGGATGGATGCCTTGGGCCAAGGCACCTTCAGAATGCCCCCTTTTGGTTCTGAGAACGGAAGGCCAGCTCAGAGAAAACAGAGTCAGCAGTGGGGGCCAAGCAGAGCAGTGACTCACAGCCAAGAGGCCTTCTTCCCGCAGGCTTCCTGGAGAATTCTTCTCTTCAGAGCACTAGTCACGTGGTAACCTCGGGTCTCCATCAGGACCACTCAGACCCAGTCTCCTCCCACCATGGACTCTCCTTGTCTGGGCCAATGTCAGCCTACCTCATTTGTACCAGGGGGCGGTGAAGCCAAGTCAGCTTGGGCAAAGGAAAGAAGGCAGAAGGAAGAGTTAAAGCTGCTGCTCGGGCCGGAGAAGTTTCTCGCTGCAGTGCCCAGCAGTTAATCAGGGACTCATAACTGGTCAAGGAGCTGGGAGCATGTGTGAGCACTCAGCCCTCACACGGACTTGTACATCAACTCCCTCCCCAAAGCTCAGATTACATTATCAGAGAGGGAGGAAAAGAACGCAGGAGGCAGAGGATGGGGACTAGTGCCATGAAATGATGTCTCCTGGACACAACATACCTACGGCACTCACGACATCATAGCAGCTCTCGGTACCTACACAAGACCTGTCCAAGATCAGCCAACATTCTAGCATGCTCCACTGACTGGACCTGGGGAGGGTGCAAGGGAGAAGAGGATATGTAAGTGGAGGGGCCGGGCGCTGCGAGGCATGTCCCAGAGAGAGCGGGACAGCTGGGAATGGGCACGATGCAGATCACTGTAGACATCTGTGAAGGTGCCCAACAAACAAAATGTATTCCAAAACAGTTATGAAAGAGAAAAGGTTACTCCCCCTACCACACTAGCGGACAGAGAACTTTCTCTAGTCCAAAACTCAGGAGGACATAGATTACAGAAGTAGCTGAAAATCAGCAATGGCTGGACAAAAAACCCTCAAAGTCTAAAAAGAGGTTCCTGCCTGAAATCTCAGCCCTGGGGAGGCCGGGGAAAGAGGACTATGGAGGGCTCAAAGCCAGCCTAACCTACAAAGGGAGTGCCAATCAGGCTGAACTACAGAGCAAGATGCTATCTCGTGAGGGTGTGGGGACACATCTGTCCCTGGAACCTGGAGACCTGGGTAATTCCTCCTCCAAAGTCAGAATTTATAGGCTTCTTCCTTGCCCCCCTTTCATGAAAAACACTGATGTCCCAAATGTGCACCAGGCATTTTAGGTGCTCCGTGCTAGCCTGTAACTGCTCCATGCTAGCCTGTAACTCTGCTCAGTGCTGGTCTGTAACTCTGCTCCGTGCTAGCTTGTAACTCTGCTCCGTGCTAGCCTGTAACTGTTCCGTGCTAGCCTGTAACTCTGCTCCGTGCTAGCCTGTAACTCTGCTCCATGCTAGCCTGTAACCCACATGTCAGGTGGTGCCCCTGTTCTCAGGAAACTCTTCTGGTTTGGATCCAAACACCAACTCCAGGGCCGATACTTCCCAGGGTTGTTATCTTTCCCACAATTCCTGTGTCTTCCTTTCAGTTGTCTCTCTGAGTTTCCACATCTGATTGTTGCTGTTAAAAGTACTGATGGTTACTTTTAAATTTAAAAATCTGCTGTCAAGCCTTGACCTGCTTCTGCATGGGGGAGATTCCCAGATATTTCATCCATCTGTGAGCTTAGAAACAACGCGTACTTGACTGCATCCAGGAAAGCCAGTGTTGCAGATTGAGAGTCCTTCCCCAACACTGCGGCCTCTCCACTCTTCTCTGTCTTGTTCTTCTGCTAGGGTCCTCTTATTTTGGAGCATTAGGTATGTGAACAGAGGCTTCTGGAAAGAAGCATCTGTTTGCACTGACTCTGCTGCAAGGCTGATTGCCTGGATTAGAACCTCAGTGATTGTCGGAAGGGTGGAATGTTGCAGATCCAGGGCTAAATTACCTTGAGGCAGTTTTAGCTGCCATCACAGCCTTTTCCTGCCACCCTCTCTGCCTGGCCTAATTATTTAAATCCTTTGGAATGTACAAACAGAGAATTAGTTTCCCACCAGCCAAAAAAGCTTAAAACACAAGCAGAAGCACCTGAGGGCCATATGAGTGATCTCTCTGCCCCGCCCCGCCCTGCCCTGCCTAGCCCACCTATCTAATGTCTCCATCTGTGTACTTTAAAAGTGTCTTGATTTATGGCTTTCTTTGCTCTGTTACTATAAAAACATCATGACACTGCTTCCACATTGGAACAAGTAATTTAGGGTAACCTAAATCTGTGTTCCTAAGGCCACGGTCACTCATAGGTGGCTTCAGAATAAATTGTCTCTGAATCCCTTTGAAGTGAGAGTTGTGTTTTTTTGCGTCAGCAGGTATATGTCTTATTTTTATCTCGTTCATGTAATTCTTCATTTCAGGCAGAACATCTGCTGCTTTGAAGTCTTTTGAGCTCACAGCTACTACTCCAAGTGGATGTTTTAATATTATATTTTAATCCTGTTCCCATTTTTATGTATGTGTATGTATGTGGTGGGTTTATTGTATGTGTGTGAACACATGCATGCAAAGATGTACATGCACATATATACCTGTGAGTGTGGAGACCCAAGGTTGACATCAGGCATCATCCTCAATACCTTTTCTACCTTGCCCACCAAGGCAGCCTCTCTCAATAAATCCCAGTTTTCACCAAGATGATCAGCCTTGCTAGCCGTCTTGTTCTGGGGATCCCTGTCTACCTTCTACCTTCCAAACTGGGATTATAGGTGGGTTGCCATGCCTACCCAGTATTTACATGGGCTCTGGGTATCTGAACTCCGGTCCTTAGGCTTGTGTGGTAAGCATGTTAGCCTCTGATCCATCTTCCTAGCTTCTGAATTACTTCCTTTAAAGAATGTATTACATTCTCTGAATAGGATTCCACAAAACACACCTTTCTCCAATCAGGTCACAGGATAAACTGTATAACGCTAGGGCTTGGTGTCCCATAAGCATGGGTAATTTTTAAAACATTTAACAACTGATATGATGCTTTTAATAGCCAGCCTTATTTAGGGACGGAGCATGCTCTTGTCAGGCCTTAACTTATGGGAAAACCTGAAGGACCAGCTATCAGTTTCTTACTGATATAGAGTACAATTGTCCCTTTGAGTCCTTGGTAGATTGCTTTCAACAACCACAGTGGATACTAAACTCTGAGGAAGCTCAAGTCCCTTATATGAAATGGCAGCCGGAGATTAGCATAGGACTTATGGGCATCTTCCTGTAAGTACCCTTTAAATCATCTCTGGATGATGCATAACTCCTAGTACAATGGAAATGCTATGCAAATAGCTAGAGCGCTGGGTAACATAGGGAACAACGACAGTAAAGCTTCTGTACAGGTTCAAGCGCTTCAGAAACAGTGTGGGTGCAGAGCTGCTTGACTGTGTGGATGCAGAACTGGAGGATACAGGGGTCTGGTTGCACGTCATGGACTGATGTCAGCGCAAGCATGTAGGTGCCGACCAGCTGAGCTCAAATCACCCTGGATGAGCAGAGGGGCTGGTCTGAGTCAGTGGGTTATCTAATGTGATCACATGATCCCACTTGATTTGGCTGGAAATCTTGCTTCCTGCCCTCCTGGTCCTTCTGTTGTAGAATCACCTGGAATTCACTGGTTTAAGTAGCCCTGTCCCTTGATCACTCACTCACGGGTTTATAGCTTGGTAAAGGATCAGGGTTCTGAGGTGCCTGCAAAATCAACTCACTTTTGACCAAATATTTCCCATTAAGTTCAAGGGAGCCCTGAACCCCATTCTAAGCCATTCAAAATGATTCTGGTCTTTCCAGCCTCCAGTTTTCACTTAAACTGTCTCCTTGTCAATGGAGCCCAACTCAGTCCCCCATATTGTTCTGCCATGGGTCCATCTTCATTTCCTTCTAGTTTTATAGATTTCACTAAGACTCAATGGTTTTCTTTGCCTTAAGTTTTTGTTAAACAACAGTCTTGAAGCTTATGAACCAAAATATAATACAAACCACATATGCAATCTTAAGTTGTCTCGTGGGTACATTGCAAACAAACAAAAATAAATGAGCTAAGGATTTGTAGATACATGTTAATTAGATATATAAAAATGTTTCAATGTGAAATCACTATATAATTAATGAGCTTATTCATGTTCCATGAATCAAATTCTTTATGTATACCTTGCACATATACTATATCTCAATTTGGAAAGCTCATATTTCAAGTGTGTGCTTACTTCATGTGGCTGATGGCCCAGTGTGGACACTGGAACTGGAGACACACTGCCCACCAGCCATGGTCCTAAGTAAGAACCCCTCTGTGCCTGTGTCCCCATCTTTCAAAGAATGATAATGATACAATACACATGAGACAGTTACATGAGAATTCAGCCAGGAGGCTGGAATTCTGAAGCAGAGCAAGATGATAGGGAATGCCCGTGACAGCATTGCCATTACAGTGCTCTTTCCTTCCCTAATATAGTGGTCACTTCTTCAACTCCATATTCAAAATATCCCAAAGAATCGGTGTCACCACTGTAAAGCACACTTTCCCTTTGGGAACTCATTTCGCAGTCACTTCTTTCTCTTATCTGGGAAACTCATACTACCCTGGAATAAGGCTGCATCTTTCACTAGGTACAGGATGCTGTCCCAGAGGCACCAGACTGAAGGTCACATAGACACCAATCACCCAAGTACAGTCCAGACCCAAGAATATCAAGAAGTGCAAACTTCAATGACCTGAATCCTTATTTATCGTATGGCCAATTTTAAAGCCCATCTTCTCATTTATGCAAGCAATTTCCCCCTCTATGCTTGAATTCTAGACAATATTTCATGGTGGCTCTGTAGGAGAAAAGCACTCACTGTGATTTACCCTCCCCGTTATTGTGGGATATTATTTATGTGACCTGTAAGCAGGAGCCGCATCCATCCCCAGCGATGGCTTCCTTTCAACCACAAGGAACAGCAGGTGTGCTGGTTCCCAAGGTGTCTTTCAAAACAACTCTGTAGGTGCCAGGAGTGCTGGGAACATTAGAGACGGGAGAGTTGGTCATGCAGAATGGGCTGCACGCAGACTGCAGAATGGGCAGAGAGTGAATTAGAGATCAGCTCTGTGAAGGGC
Organism: Microtus ochrogaster; assembly: GCF_000317375.1. Taxonomy (NCBI): domain Eukaryota; kingdom Metazoa; phylum Chordata; class Mammalia; order Rodentia; family Cricetidae; genus Microtus; species Microtus ochrogaster. The sequence continues at coordinate 2,188,200 of NW_004949097.1, forward strand.
CAAGTTCATTACCAGAACAAGGCAAGAGCGCTTATAGAGAAGAAAGCCAAAAGTTACGAGTCAAAAGTCCTTTAACAGCAAAAATGTTTGCAAAACTAGAGTATCCAATATTATTTGTGGGGAATGGGCTCTCTCCAGGGTTCATGAGAGGCTAGAAGGAGCTTCGGGGAGAAACTTGAGAGCCTTGCATAGGCAAGAACCACAGTTTATGAACTTGCAAGAAAAGAAAAAATGCCCTGTGCAGTGTGTCAACTTATATTCTATATGTATTTTTCCAAAAAGGAAGATTTTATGATCACAGATGTGACCAAGTACTTCAGCAAGAGACTCAGTAAGACCCAAGTGAAACTCGGGCAAAATTATTACAGAAATATTGGAGAGGAAGATGCTTGCTGAGTCCCGTTCCATTCAGAGCTCAATGACCTTGAGAACAGTGGAATAACTTACAAAATGTGCCCATGTCAAGAAGATGAGTAGAACAGAGGTGTCCAATGGAAGACTCAAACTTCAAAATGACTCGAGCAGGCTAGAGAGATGAGAACAGTCTGGCCAAGTGACAGCAAATTAGGTTAACTCCGAAACCAACTACATCAACAGATCCCCGTCAGCTTGAGAAGCCGACTGAAGTCCCCAGCTACTTCAGTAGACAGATCCTCCTGTAAATGGGGAATGTGACGACTCATCACGCTGGACAGCAAACAGAATGCATTGATAAAGTGATCGCTGGTGTCTTGATCTAGTTCCTTGCCTGAAGCAGTTGGAATTTATCTTGAGAATGCTCCACAGAAATTTAGACTGCTTAGGTCGAAGAAGAGAAAACCCGGGGCTGCCCTGTGGGTTCTAATGTTCTCTGTGGTGGTCACAAGAAAAATCTTAAAATAACTGTAGCAAGCAAAATGTGACCCTCCCCCCTTGAAATAGCAGCAACAGCACAGCAGATTCTAAAATAAAAAAAAATGATCCCATTCTAAATAGAAGAGATTCTCTTGATCATCCAACTGAGTTTGCGGCTATGAGGAACATTCTAAGAAAAAGTAATGGGAAGCCGGCCAGAGATTCCTGCACTGAGGGAGATGATGAGCTAAATGATATTTAATGCTCCTTGTAAGATTCTGTGAATGTGGGTCTATGGAGTAAAATATGAACATACGGTCACAATTTGGTCCGACACTGTAACACGAACACAAGGTCACTGCATGCTGGGCATGTGTTCCTGCTAAAGGCAAACCTCAGCACTTCAGCTTCTGTGGACCAGTAATGACGTCAGCACCATTAGGTGTGGACCTATTATGTTAGCACAGTTAGGTGTGGACCAGTGATGATGTCAGCAGTTAGGTGTGGACCAGTGATGTCAGCGCAGTTAGGTGTGAACTGGTGGTGATGTCAACACAGTTAGGAGTGGACCAGTGGTCATGTCAACACAGTGAGGTGAGGACCAGTGGTGTTAGCACAGTTAGGTGCTGGACTTTGAGCTAGTGAGTTTGAACATAGAGCAGACTCAGAATTTTAAAAACATAGATCATCAAGTAGCCCTGGTAGGAACAGAAACTAGATGCAGACAATGATGGTTTTCAGTTCACCAGCTTAAGTGGGTCCTGTAGGGTACAAGAAAGAAATGGCACTCTCAAAGACATTCTCTGTCTCTCTGTCTCTCTGTCTCTCTGTCTCTCTGTCTCTCTCTCTCTCTCTCTCTCTCTCTCTCTCTCTCTCTCTCTCTCTCTCTCTTGGTGATATCTAGACCAGACTTAGGTGTCTGTCAGTATTTCCAATCAGTTTGCAAGTCAACTTTCCCCTTTGATCTTTGATATGCAGATTATCTTCCCCATGTAGGGTTAGATGAGTTTTATTTGTTTGCTCAGCACAAGAACTAAATTTGCCAGATTATAAAATGTCCCTTCCATATTTGGCTCGAAGCTGCTGTTGAACACAGCAAAGATTCTAGAGCGTAACCCAGTTCCTCTGGCTCTAAGATCCACAATTTAGCATGCGCCCTTGCACTATAAGACTAATTTCCTGCAGATTTTGAACAAATAATTCTTTAACATTTCATCCTTCCATTTTGTCTTTCCTTTTTGTCTGTCTTTCATGATGTGAACCCAAAGCCAGGAGACTCTTTGCTCAAAATCTGTCTCGCCCGTACAGCTTCATCTCCCCATTACAAGCACTTGAACTTCTCACTAATGGTCACAATTGCTTCCACATGGAAGAAACCAAGGAAGATGAAGGGAGTCAGAGATAATTTCTCTTCTTGTTTGTGGAGTAAGGAATGACTCCACCCACTCTTGATGGGCATAGTCCCACCTCAGTGGGCAGATCAGAACAATGATCTCAATTCAGGCGACTCTGTTAAAGATCTGATAATTTGTGTCATGTGTGTAATAAGTGTTTGTCTGCATGTATACATGTGCACCACATGCATGCCTTATACCTGAGGAGGCCAGAAGACGGCACCATATCCTGTGGAATGTCCATGGTAGACATTTGTAAGCTGCCATGTGGGTTCTGGGAACCAAACCTGGGTCCTCTGAGAGAGCAGCATGTTCTCTGAATTGTTATATCACTTCTACAGCCCCAATCCAGGGTACTTTTACTACCCCCCCCAAAAAAAACACATTATTTCACACAGCAAATGGAACAAATTTAAAAATCTGTAATTTATATGTTCACTATCAAATTTAAATACAAAGATTGAGCAATTTTATTACATACTACCAAAAATAAAGTCTTCATTTTACTCAGCGGTTTTATTAAGAACTCACCCAAGTATCCTCCAGGGGAGGGGAGTAGCATTGAAAAGACAAAACTGCACACCACCAGTGAGAAAGAGAGAGCGGCTGAGACTCAGTGTTCTGTGTTCAACCAAGATCACCTCCAAATGCACCACAGACATTTACTGATCTCAAATGTAGGGCAAGAGGATTGCTAATAGTAACAGGCTTCAGAGAGCCGCAGAGAGGCAATGAGGGGAAATGCAAGCAGCCTTTTGTTCCAAGCAACAGGCAGTGTTAGGCAGGTGACAACAGAGAAATATTTCAAAAGCTAAAAGCCACAGAAACAGACACCTTGACTTAGGCACAACAATCTGGGTCACACAGACAAAGGGATCTGACTGAGGTCTGTGAAAACCCAGAAAAATTGATTAATGTTTCCAGGCTCCTCCCTGAGGTTAAAACATGTTCCATCATAATGAGACAGATGACATCATTTCCAATAAGTGACCATTTCAAATAATGAAACTCTAGAGCCTGCTTGCTAGCCAGACTTGGTATACACAATTCGCTTCTTAGAAAATCAGAGGGAGGTGGAAATGAACAGACACCTAACACATAGAATGTATCACTTGGTACCATGGCTAGCTATGTGTTTGTCTCTATGACAAACAGAAACCTTTTGAAGGCAAGTAAAGCTCAGAATGGTGACTAAAATATACAAAGCTTTCACTAAACATTTGCTGTAGGAACGTACCAGCTCTGTTTATTCTGGGACCCTGTGATAGACTGAATATCACTGCTCCTGTCCATGATCTGTTATAGTCGCCCCTCTGCAAGCATGAGATTGTAGTTCAAGCATTAAGAAACAAAGCCCTTTGGGGTGACTTATATATACTATCATATCATCTACAAAGAGTGATACTTGGACTTCTTCCTTTCCAGTTTGGATCTTCTTGATCTCCTTTTGTTGTCTTATCACTCCAACTAGAACTTGTATTACTATATTGAAGAGAGAGAGAGAGAGAGAGAGAGAGAGAGAGAGAGAGAGAGAGAGAGAGAGAACAGCCTTGTCTTGTTCCCGATTTTAGTGGAATGGCTTTGAGTTTGTCTCCATTTAATTTGATGTAGGCTGTCAGCTTGCTGTATATTGTTTTTATTATGTTTAGGTATGACTCTTGTATCCCTGATCTCTCCAAGGCTTTTATCATGAAGATATGTTGGATTTTGTCAAAGGCCTTTTTGGCATCTAATAAGATGACATGGAGGTTTTTTTCTCCCAGTTTGTTTATATGGTAGATTACATTGACAGGTTTTCATATGTTTAACCATTCCTGCATATCTGGGATGAAGCCTACTTGATCATGATGAATGATCTTTTTGATGAGTTCTTGGTTTCAGCTTGTGAGTATTTTATTGAGCATTTTTGCATCGATATTCCTGAAGGAAATTGGTCAGCAAAGCACTAGGCCAACCTAGGGGGAATTCCATTAAAAAGAGAGGAAGTATTGTGGGAGCCAGGAGTGTCAAGGACACCACGGGGAACCAACATAAACAGCTAACACGGGTTCATAGGCTCACAGAGTCTAGGAGCCTGCATGGGACAGAACTACGCCCTCTACATATGTAAGAAAGTTGTTTAGCTTGATCTACTTGTGGGACTCTTAGCAGTGGGAGCAAGGGCTGTTTCTAATGCTTCGCCTGGCTTTTGGGAACCTATTCCTAATACTGGGTTGCCTTGCCCAGCCTTAATAGGAAAGAAGATTAGCCCTACCTCAACTTGATACCCCATGTTTTGTTGATACCCATGGGAGCCCTGCCCCTTTCTGAGCAGAAACAGAGGAGTGGATTGGGGGGAGGGGTTGAAGTGAGGTGCAAGGAGAGAATGGAAATAGGGGGAGAGAATGGAAGGAGAGGTGATTGGGAAAACTGTGGTTGAAATCTAAAATAAATAAATAAAGTTAATTAATGGAAGAAAGGAAGGGAGGAAGGAAGAAAGAAAAGAAAAGAAAGAAAGAAAGAAAGAGAGGGAAGAAAGAAGGAAAGAGAGAAAAAAGAATGAAGGGAGAGAAAGAGAGGGGGGAGGGAGGGAGAGAGAGAGAGAGAGAGAGAGAGAGAGAGAGAGAGAGAGAGAAGGCAATTTCCTCACCCCTTCCACTGAGGCAGCATCATGACTTCTGCCAAAGTGGTGTGAATGAACTGTTGCCTTGCTGGCTCCAAGGCTGGGCCTCAAGAAGCTCTTGAACATGAGAGAACTCAACTGCAATTAGCGGAGAAGCCTCCCCTGCCCACGGTGGACCACAGACCACAGAGGAAGGTCAGGGGAAACCAGAAAAACCATATCCTTGATTGCTGATCTCCTGAGAGCAAGATGTGGTTGCTCCACTCAATCACAGCTTCTCGGACGGTTTATTGCAGCAGCGGTGAGGGAACACAGCCTCTGAGTGCGCTCCGTGCTCTCGCTGCTGACCCCTGCCTCCTCACGTTTGTGATCCATTTCAGTTTCTACTAATTTACTTTAAAAGAAAACGTAGAAAGGATCTTATTAATTCGGTAAAATCTTGCACCCTCACAAGCCTCTGCCTGCCACTGCTGATTACCGTCCTCATTTGGTTCTCAGCCTTCCACTTCGATTAGCCTCTAGCTAGTTCCCTGGTGACCATCTCTGCTTTAACCCTACCTAAGGCCAGATTTAAATAACCTGGGGCATAATTACAATGAGCACGTCAGAAGAAGTCCATCCTTTGAAGCCGCCTGGTATACAACCAAATCAAGCTTCCTGCATTCCCAACTGTGTTTCCTTCTATTTCAAACCTATGCATTTCGGCGTTAGGGTTCTCTCTATAGACCAAACGAGGGTTTGTGTCACTCACCTCTGAGAAAGGTTTAATGCCTTTAGACCCCACACATAATAGGAAAAAAGAGACTGCGCCTGTGACCAAGCATCACCCATGTTTGCCCAATGTCCGCTTTCACTCTGGTCTCTTGTCTCAGCTCTTACACATCCCTGCCACTCCAGGTTCACTCCGTCCTTCACTAAGCATGCAGCCTTCCCTCCTTTATTTCGTGGTTCAAACTGTCTAGCTCTCTTGTGACCTCCTTCTAAACAAAATCCCACTGAAAGACACCCGCTCTCAGGCACTACAACCTTCACCCTCTGTGTAATGAAAGGCGCATACCGACAACATCCATGTTCATTAAGCACATATATATATATATAGCATATATATATAGCATATATATATACATAAACACACACACACACATATATATATACTATATGTATTGTCAATCACAAAAATTCTGTGACATGGCCACCATCACTATTTCCTATATCTTGTAGAAGATCAAGCTATCTCTATATGTACACATACACCTTATCTTCGTATGAATTTTCCATGTTCGCTGGAGCCAATTGAACCGAATTAAGTGACTTGCTCAAGGTGATGCAGTCACCAGCAGGACTTGAGCATCAATCAAAATATTTTTCATCCCCCAGTCTCACACTAATTTTCTGCTCCCCAGGAAAACATAATTGCTCCCTGACTTCTCCTGCCGAGTCTGAGAGGTTTGGCCTTTACCCATTTTTTTTTTTAACCTCTAGGAAGGATTCCTAAACTGAACTCAGCAGGTAAATTTTATTTTCTCCCGCTTGTCCCACATTGCTCTCCAGCCAGAGTTCCAAGGCTAGAAGGAGAAATTAAGTCTGAAGTTGAATTTCAATAGTAATTTGGAGTTAATTAGAATAAAAATGCTAGAAAAAGTCCATCCTCTTAACCCACTCACCCATGACTGAGCTGATATTTCCATAATCCCACTATGCTCTGTTCTATGTTGCATATGCACATAGATGTACACACACACACACACACACACACACACACACACATCTCACTAATGCCTTCAACAATGCAATCTTACTTCTCCACATACTGATCTCTCTATGATCATTGCACAGCAATGCTTTCTGTTCTTCAAGACCTGTGCTCTGCTAAAACTTGCATTTACTTGTTTACTTGGGGTAAATGGGGCGTGTGGAAGTTAGAGAGTAACTTGCAGGAATCAGCTCTCTCTTTCTACCACGTAGGTCCCAGGAAAGGAACTCAGGTCCTTGGGTCATCGCTTTGGCATTAAGTGCCTTTACCCACAGAGTCACCTCGCTGGCCCTGTAGGAGCTTTCAATTATGTAACACGTCACACACAACAGTCCCTTGTCCTGGTTTCACTTACACACGAGCCTGAGGGAACAAGTGTCCAGAATCTAGAGGCCAATCCAGGCTTGGAGAACCAGGGCGGAATCACATGTATGAGGGCTGAGGAGGTATACAAAGTGCAAAGCAAAGGCCTGGGCTGACTATCAACTCAGGTAAGCCATGGAAGCTGGGAAATCACTAACTCAACAGGGAATGAAAGGAAAAAGCCCCAGGATGTCTTACAGTTCAACTTGTCCATTGCCTTCTCTGTGGATAAAGCCACACAGCAAGAGGGGGCGGCTATGGAGAGCTCCAGGGGCGAAGAGGGCAGCCAGGAAGGGTCTATTCAAGCATGTTGAGTCCTCCCAGTCTGAGGCTCTCCAACAAAGAGAAGCCACACATGCACACTACAAAGAAGGGGAAATGTGCAGAGAGGCCTGCCCCTTCCAAGGAAACTTTGACGGACAGTTCTTTGTTTGTTTGTTTTTTGTTTTTGGGTTTTTTTGGTTTTTCGAGACAGGGTTTCTCTGTGGCTTTGGAGCCTGTCCTGGAACTAGCTCTGTAGACGAGGCTGGTCTCGAACTCACAGAGATCCGCCTGCCTCTGCCTCCCAAGTGCTGGGATTTAAAGGCGTGCGCCACCATCGCCCGGCTCTGATGGACAGTTCTTAACCTGTTGCATTATGGCTATCCCTCGCCTTCCCAGATTCATCTAAGAAATATTTTAACCACCTTTTCTTAAGACCTATAAACGGGTTATTGGATGGAACACGTGGTCAGGGAAAGAGTAGACCGAACATTATCTGAAAAGGTTCCTTAGATTTACACGGAGCCCTGCCTGCAGAAAGATGAGGGGCTGGACCCCGGAACTCAGTCATTGCTCACCACACTTGTTATCAGGAAGGGTGCAACCTGGAAGTGAGGAAAGAAATGGCAGTCGAAAACGGTCTTTGCTGCTACGCATTCTCCCAAGCGGAAGAAGAACTGATGTCGGACAGCAGCACACGTGTTTCACTGCATCCAGCAGCAGTCAAAGGTTGCTTAACCAAGCCGCGCTTCTCTCAGGCCCCTCCCTTTTCTCAAGGTGATTGATCGTCCATGCCTATGCCAAAGGGCGGGTGGTGTGGAGAAGCACACACAAATGATAGCCATCCCGGCAAGGAAAAGATTTTGCAAAGGAAAGGAGGAAAAAAGAATATTCGTTCGACACACTAATTATCTAAGGGTTTGGTATTACCCTTGCAACTGACCGACACCTAAGGCTGCTAACCCCAACACATGTCACAGGTCACCAATAAATCTTGAGATACGATTCACACAAATGAGAGCGGGGGTAGGTGGGCACTCCACACTCCAAAGTAAAACATTCTGCCCTGCAAGGACCTCAAACTCACAGTTACTGGGAATCACAGAGAGGCAGTCGCTCTCACCTTCTCCTAATCCTGTCTCCACCAATAGAAACTTGAAGCTGCCTCCATCAAAGTCACTTTTGATTGCCTTTCTGTGTAAGAGGTGGCCATAAAGAAACTCTCTTGTCTACCTTGTCTTAGAAAACATCCTCATTCTGTGAAGGTCTTGTCCTGGACCCAGCAAGAAGAAAATCTGTACAGACTACAGGTAGACTCTGATAAGCAAGCTTGTCCCCTTTAGTCTTCTTCATTGGATCATAGCTTCAGCCCATTCTCATTGATAGGAAGTGTCTGTTCTCCCAAAAGAGTATAAAGCACAGTTGCTCTGGGCCTCGGGCCTTCATCCTGAGGGCTTCCATGTCGCATGAACATCACATAAATAAATGAGCAAAATTTCCTCTTATAACCCTGTCTCTTGCTATGGGGGTGTTGGGTGTGACTCCAGTGTGCGTATGAGCACAGCACCCCTGTCCACAGAAGCATCTTTCATAGGACCCACCTAAAGATCTAGTTTCAGAAAGACAAATTGCATGGGTTTTACTCTCATTTCTTCCCAGATTCTGTGTGGCTAGATTAAATCATGTGGAAAGTGTGTGTACAGAAGAGGAAGGTAGAAGAGAGACTCTCTGGGAACAAGGAGGACTCTGGAAAGTAGAGAGGAGCAGGATGGGAGGATGGGGTGAGGGGATGTGCTCAATGTGCAATATATATTTGCACAAAAAATTTAAAAATAGAAATAAATATCTCAATTTCTTTATCTCACAGATGAGGTTAGTCAGTTCCTACTGTTTAAATGTACCAGATTCCCTAAGTTTACTTTTAGGCCAGCAACTGAGAAGTTTGAATTTACTCAGAAATCCCAATGATTTCGTGTGATAAATGGTGACGGCAAGCTTAGGCAAACAAGAGAACACCAAGTTATCTTAAACACTTGGGGAAGATTTTCATAGTAGCCCTGTGCCTCTCTGGGTCAAAAGCTTATGAAATCCCAGTATTAAGTTCTTTGGGACTAATACCTTGACATCCAGAGCCAAGGGAAAGAAGGTGAAAAAGAAAATTATATTGTCGGCTTATGTTTTGGGAGTTCTGCTTTTGTTTTGGGTTTTGAGTTTTTGAGATAGGGTCTCTCTATATAGACATGGATGCCCTGGAGTTCACCATGCAGACCAGGTTCAGTCTGGCCTCCAACTCACAGAGGTCTGTCTTCCTCTGCCTCCTGAGTGTTGCAATTAAAGGCATGTGTCACCACACAGGGCTATAGTAAGTCTGATCTGGGTAGTTTCTGAGGCAGCTGCTGGGAGACACAGGGGAAGAGCTAGAAAATTGTTCTGTGTCTTTGGAAGGCAGGTGGGTACCAAGAATGGCAGAGAGTGTGTGATAAAGCTTGCTACTTTGTTTCCAAGAAAAGATACAGAATTCAGAAGGTGAGACCGGACTCTTGGAACTCAGAACTGGACCCTCAAAGGCCCCTGAAGTGGCATGCATGAAGTTCCGGCAAACAGAACCATTAAAAGATAGCTTTCTCTCACTTATACAGATTTGAACTATCACATGCTAACGGCAGAAATCTACAACCAAAGGCTGATGTACATGCTCAATTCCTACCAAGTGCCTGGCACAGACAGAACGTTTGGTCTTTTAAGGATTATCTACCCCATCACCTTTATTTAAAGAAGAAGAAGAAAAGCTCCCCAAGGGAAGGGAAATGAAACACTTCCCGGTAACTAAAACCCACAAGCCACCTGGCACCAGCAGGAAACACCAGTTCACGTGCCTCTTCTATGAACTCTGCTTCTCTCCATGTTAGCTTTGATGTCTCTGCCTCGATGCTCCTCGTGGGTAAGTTCTGTGGCTAATAGCAAAGGTCTGAGGGACAGAATTAATCGCTTCAGCCCCAGCAGCCCTCTTTGAATGCGGATGGCGCAGCTGCAACCACCCTTGCTGCGGAGAAGGCGCTTCTCTTTCGTCCAAGGAAGGCCATTCCTGGCCCAGAGCATCAGGCCCTTGACACTCTTTTCTGAGCAAGTGCAAGAAGATAGTCAAATCCCTGCAAATGCTGTACTCACTCAATTTGCTGACCGTCTGATTAACCTATCCCTAATCTCTTCCAATCTGCGTCATCACTTGCTAAATACACCCTCTCTGCTCTCCTTAACTATTCAATGCATTTAATAAAAGCAAACACACAAAGACCCCACACACACTTCTAAAATACACAGTTCCTTAATCTTATATCTGCCTGATCTAGATGAGAATGTCTTTATTTCTTCTGAGAGACGCAAATAGATACATGTGCACCCGAAGACAGGAAAAAGATGCTCCGGCTGGGCGTAGTAGCCCATGTCTGCAATCCCAGCACTCTAGAGGTGGAGGCAGGAAGGTTGCCTACTGTGAGTTCCAGGCAACCGTGAGTTATGGTGTGAGATCCTCTCTAAAATAAATAAACAAATAAAACTGTAAAAGAAATAGTTAAACACTAATCATAGAAACTTAAGCTATGAAGATGTTGCTTTTGCTGCACCATCATTAGAATGAAATTAGAACTGTAAAAAAATCCAAGTCGTGGTTGAAACTTGAACCTCTGATGAGCAGATAGGTCTGTGCAAGACAGAAGTGGAAATACGCAGCACAGGAATGAGACAAGAGCGTGGGCAGAACCGTGCCAGGGTCTGCTATTTCAGAGGAAGCGGCAAGGTTGACCCCTCACCCTGAGAACAGAACACTAGGTCCAGAGGGACACAGGGGAGAGAGCCTGTACCCAGTGGCAGGGAGAGAAGGTGAAAGCTCGGGGACACTCTCTGGATGACCCGTACTTATTTTGGAGCACATAAAATAATATCTGCAGGAAAATGTAGGTAGAGACAATTAAAGGGCTTAAACAGAATCTATGTGAGATAAAGGGGCTCTAATCCATCTCTTGCAGATCCCTATTGGTTCAAAGGATTCACAATATTGACCACAGGCAGTATGCTGACCCACCAGACCACAGAGCTGGTAGATGCCCTGTTAGGAAATTGCTCCATTCACTCACTCCTCTTCAGTCCTGCCTGCCAAGATCCTCAGGTATAGAAGGAGAGGCCACTTGTTTCGTTCCCGGCTGCTCAGCCCCGAAATAACCACTTAGAAACTGTATTAATTAAATCACTGCTTGGCCTATTAGCTCTAACTTCTTATCGGCTAGCTCTGACATATTAATTTAACCCATTTCCAGTAATCTGTGTACTGCCACTTGGCTGTGGCTTAGGGGGTAAAGTTCTGGTGTCTGCCTCCAGCGGGGGCTGCATGGTTTCTCCCTAACTCTCCGGTGCCCACTATAACTGCTGGCACCATCTCTGGCTTCCTGCAAAGGATGCCAGTGACTAGGACCTGCAAAGGTCAGGCTCCCACACCAGCTGGAACAATCTTATCAAAGCTCGCTCATGTCAAGAGGACTTTCCTATTGTCTCCCGTCACTGGGAAAGGAAGAGTAAAGTTAAACAACGAAGGAATTAAGTTTGCTATACTAACAGATCTAAGTTCACGTGATGGAGAGTGGTTATAAGTTATGATGGTCATCTCTGGATGCTCTCTTCAGGTGCTCAGAGAATATGAAAGTAGTAGACATAAGTATAAAAAAATTTTCATTACAATTTTTATAAAAACATCAAGCCAAAAATTCACAGAGCACATTAGTAGTGACAGATAATATGACTGTGTATTAAGGGTATGTTTTCCCTGATATACTTCATCACAGACCATGTGATGTTGTATCATAACCAGGGTTCCTACACACTTGAGGACTATCATCAGCAGTGAACTGTGCTATCAGGGCATCTGTGTTCTCGATAGGAGAGGAAACAGGATCTGATAGAGGCCATGGAGCAAGGCACAAGCTGTGCATATCAGTGCATCTCCTGCAAGAATCAGCAGCTGTGCCTATCACGGAGAGAAGTACATATGCCAGGCATGGTGGCATGTGTCTGTAATCCTGGACAGAGGAAGGCTAAGGCAAGAGAATAAAAATTTGGGGCCAGCCTGGGCTATAAAGTGAGACCCCCTCCTTTCTCAAAACCAGAACAAAGCCAAACAGTGTACACAGACACACACACTGCAAACTTCCAAATAGCAGTGGTAGCAAGGACAAACCAGGCACACAGGAAAAATGGTGGCCGTTCTTAGCTGATTGCATAACTGATTTTGAACCTGTATTGCACCTAAGACCTCACCAAAGCATTTCATGAATGATGCTGACCTTTGGGGAACTGTGAACTTGAAGGGGCAGGAGGAAGCAGGGATCTGTGAATGCTATTGTGGTATTATTGATATTATGCATTGCCAAAGCAGTGAGGTGTGGAGATTTCAGCATCACATGTAATGTCCCTAGCCAGTTTGTGATGGTTGTAATTCAGACCATTCCCAAAGCAGATCTGAGTCCCAATGTTGTACAATACACAGATACTCTGTCTTCAAGAGTCCCTTACCTTCTGGTCAAGGGTATGCTCAGCCCGGCCCCTCCTTTCTGAAGCAGATGAAATGAGCATGCTTGGCTTCACCAATGTCTCTGCTTGCCTTTAACCAAGCCCTCACCAGGAATTTGGCCCCAGCCCCTCTCCTCATTACAGACCAAGGACAGATAAGCCCTCCCTAGCCTTGGCTCTTCAAACCGCTTTGCAGAAGCACGGCCCCTTCCTGGAATGACATGTCTGTCCACTGTGCCCTGGTCTCAGCATCAGTTCTGTAATTCTGTCTGGACTCAGACTTTGGGAGAGGGGGGAGCAGGTAGGCAGATTTTTAATGTCTGAAAGTTTGACTCATTAGTGGGACCACCTCCATTTCCACGGCAAAACCCCAGTAGCTGCCTCTTAGGCAAACATCCATTTCAGTATATCCACAGACATGCCTCTCTGCTAGAGTGCCCACTGCCATCCCTCAGCTCTTCCATCACATGACACTCCAAACTTCCAGTGAATGAACAAAACCTGCAAGGGGTCACAGAGATTCATATATATATTTCCTTAATGGAATAACGAATCGTTTTGTTAGCAAAAACTCTTATTAAGTTGTCTGACAAAGACATCATTTTTCACACATGCACAAAATTGTTTAAGACAACTCAGTAATCAGAAGAAGCAGAACTACAATAATGTTAGCCATGGCACGGGGAACTCAGCAAATGCGATAAGCACCTCTCCAGTCACCAAGCTTCAGGACACCAAATGCCCACTCCATTCAGCTGTGACAATCTAATTCAGGTTTCATCCTCCCAGGAGGTGATCGCCGAGTCCAGATGGACACCAAGCCATTTCGTCTTGCTGAGCATTGAAGCCAGACTGCACTGCAGGTAGACACTAAAATTCAGCTCCCTGGGTCTGCTGCCAGCTAGCCTGGCCAGGATAGACGCTGCCACATGTCCTGAGCCAACTTCTGGGTTGCAGCGTGTGGCCAAGATCCCTAGGATCCCTCAGGCCACTCTTATGTCTCAGGACTTAAAGGGACAATCAGTCCAGTTCTGTTTACACGCCAGAATTCTGAGAGACTGGTGCACAATGATGACAGAGCCCGACAGACAAAGGTTATCTTAAAAAGATACACTTTCGTAGGAAAACAGACGCTCTCACCAGCCACACTGAGCAGATGAAAATAAAGGGCACTTGGTGGACAATAAGCTAAATCAGTAACATAGCGAGATGGGAAAAGGCTATCACAACAGGATCCAAATAGAGAGAGAGCAGAACAGATCAGAGGAGGCGTCTGTTGCCATTGAAATACATATTAGACCTCACCTAGAGAAGGAAGGCAAGTTGTCACAGAAGCAGGAAATAAATAAATAAATAAATAAATAAATAAATAAATAAATAAATAAATAAAGCAAGCTACTTAGGATACCTGAACCCGACCTCACCTTGGACTCCCAATGGATCATTAGCATACACTCTTTTCTTACTTGTATAATGGGCATAAGAATAACACACAGTCTGTCTTTGAAGATGCTCTAGGAACCCCATGAGGTAATGTATATGAAGCATCTGTGTAATAATACATCATAAGAGTCCAACATCTCGTAGCTTTTTAACAGAATGTCTACTTATCACCAAGGAAAAGATGACAGGAGGGGTCATCAGTGAGGGTGAAGGGAATGGGGGTGCCAGAGAGGAATCACAGGGTTATAGGCATGGCCAGCTACAGCTGGGCTCACAAAGTATCAGCCAAATCCTTCCCCACTTTGGACACCTCTTAAAGATCATTTCAAATTGATCTCGAAATAAACCTCAAAAACAAACAGCTAGTCAAATATGACATTACCTTATAAAAGGAACAAGGAAAAGCCAGCGAAGTTGAAAACCCTTTGTGAGACAAACAAGCTTTTGGCAACACATCTAGTCTGTCCATCTGGCTGGCCAAATGTCCAGTCCTTCTGTCCATCACTCACTTACCTGTTCCCAACACTTGGTTAGCTGTGCCCCTGCAGCCACAGGATGCCGAACTGAAAGACCTTAAATGACTAAGTGCTGCCTCCGGATTCACAGAGAACTGAGACAGTGAGAAGTAGAAAGAGACAAGACTCCTGAGTAAATTGGGAGCATGGGGACCTTGGGAGAGGGTTGAAGGGGAGGGGAGAGGCAGGAGGGGAGCAGAGAAAGATGTAGAGCTCAATAAAAATCAATAAAAAATAATAAAGATTGGGAATTTGCTAAATAATAAAAATAATAAGAGGAGGAGGAGGAGAAGGAAGAAGAAGAAGAAGAAGAAGAAGAAGAAGAAGAAGAAGAAGAAGAAGAAGAAGAAGAAGAAGAAGA
>NW_004949097.1:2203384-2210767 GCF_000317375.1 Microtus ochrogaster
AAGAAGAAGAAGAAGAAGAAGAAGAAGAAGAAGAAGAAGAAGAAGAAGAAGAAGAAGAAGAAGAAGAAGAAGAAGAAGAAGAAGAAGAAGTTGTTAACACATTTTCCAGAGGCAAGAACTATACAAGATGATCCTGGTTTTGAAGATTACCTAACAAGTCTTGCATTGTGCTGCCTCACCTTAATACACACTAAGACAATGTCTGTAACTATCAGTGTATTACTGCGAGTGGGAAATATGAGACCTGTATGTTTTTAATCCTGTTTTAAGTAGTTGATGGTCTAAGGGGAATTACAGCCCATGTCTTAACAAATTTAAGTTCATGGAAAATGTGAAGTCCACAGTCAAGAAAGTAGTAGAGTCCGTGTGGTGTGGCAAGGGTACTTTCTTGGTTCAGAGATGGCGCCTTCCTCGCCTGGTGGAGGGGACATCAGCGTACTCTTCACGAGGGCTCTGGCTCTTTAACCTAATCTTCTGGAGGCTCCACCTCCTAATAGCATCACTTTAGGAGTTAGAATTCCAACATAAGAATTAGGGGCGACCTCAGCAAATGCTATCAATTGAGCCTTACTGAAATGATGGCAGAAAAATAGAAAATCCAGTTCCCATTAGGGTGGAGACTGGTGATTCTACATTGACTCATGTTAGACATAATTGTGTTCGTTATTCTGAAAGGTACCGCTGGTTCACAGTATACAGATCAATCACTTTCAGGCAGAAAACTACGTTTGGGTAAAGTAATTCAAATGGGCACAAAACTATACTTTGAGTTAAGAAATGTCAGTTCTACCGACAGAGAATTTAAAGCTATTGAATAAGTGATTTGGGGTACAGATTCGTAATTTTAGGTGCTGGGGCCAGGAAGATCATAAGTTCAAGGCCAGTGCTGGCTAAATAATTAATATGAGACCAGCTCAGGATACATGATCTTGTTACACATACGAAAAAAAAAAAGGAAAAGAAAAAGCTATTAAACCAACTAACTATATGAAGAGTTTCATGTTCAATGGGATGGCTCTATGGATAAAACACTTGGCACATGGTGTAAAAACAAGAGTTAAGGTATGCCAAACCCACATAAAAGTTGGCAGGCACAGGGGCTACCTGCTCTTCCAGCACTGGGAAACAGAGACGGGATTCCCAGGGAGCCTGACTAGCTAGACAAGCTAGAATGGCAAGCTCAGGTATAGAAAGAGATCCCATCTCAAAAAATAAAGTGGAAAGTGACACCAACTTCATACACACAGGCACGCATCCACGCAGACATGTGAGAACACCACACACACACACACACACACACACACACACACACACACACCCGAGTTTCATAATCTACAAGACAAACACAATGCTCTTAACAATGGGCCAAAATCTATGATCAGCCTTTGTATGCTCCTTATCCCTAAAGATCTTCCACAATACCACCAGGCACTTTGGCTCAGCTGCTCCTGCATGAAACACAGCCAGGAAGGAGAGACCCCTTCGGGGACGCTTCTGTTTCCTCTCACTTCCTGTCGTATTGAAGTGCTATCCAGCCACAGTGGACCCTTCGCTTCTGATCGCACACCCCACTTTTAACACAATGCAGCTTCCACTTGAAAGGATGCTCCCCACCCTCTCAATGACACTCACCCCTTCTTGGAGGTGTGTTTGAAAGGTTAGAGCTGGAGCCCCAAACTCTGACAATGCCCTGGAGAACACTGACAAATCACATTTTTACTGCTGGGTCTCAGACCATGCTTAAATACCAGAGCCCCGGGACATGTCCCATGGCCAATTTTACTCAGGCCACCGAGACCATTTCCCTTTTTTTTTTCTTTCTAAAAATGCTTACAATGGATTAGGTGTGTTTCCTTTAAAATGAGGACTGTTTAGGCTGGCAAGATGCCTCGGTGGGCAAAATTACTTACTGAACAAGTTCAACAATTTGGATTAGATTTCCAGAACTCACGTAAGAAAAGCCAGATTCAGTGGTGCACATCTGGAATCCCAGCAGTCCTATAAGGAGATGGGAGGTATAGATAGCAGAGCAGCCTGGATGCTCATGAGCCAGCTGGACTGGAGAACACAGCGTAGTAGAAACAAGAGAGACCCTGCCTCAACAAGGGGGGAATCGAGTCCTGGGAGCTATCCTCTGATACTCCAGAATGTCTGAACATGCCTGTGCACACACGCACGCACACACATACACGTACAATTGTAATGTATTTTACAAGGGTGAAATAAGGATTATGGGGGGGAAAGCACATGGTATCAGCCATTCAAACACTAAGGAAAAAAGCACGTATAATACATTGTACCATCCCCTAAGGATACAAAATGAATAACACGATTGAATTATTCTGTCTCTACTCACCAGCTGAATGACCTAAAAGGAACCATGTAATCCATTAGTGTGGGTTTTTTTTTTTTCTTCTACAAAATGAAGATAACATTGCCTGCCTCACAAGGTGGTGTGAATGTGGGCCGGAACTATGCGCATGAACTCATAACACAAAATATTAAGATGCTGGATGCTTATTCTGGTTTCTTTCATAAATTGTCTAATGGTGCCAAGAGCTGATATTATCTGTGTTCCTTTCACCAAAACTATGTTCAACCCAGTTGCTCACACACTACAGAATTTCAATTCTGTTCGCTAAATATCTGCCTACTTTTATTCCCAGCCTTGGATGAGCACTGCATCCTAGAAAATTCCTCCAGGGCGTTGAGCCTAACTCGAAAATCTCTTTTCTGAATGGCATCTTGGCCCAATGTTAAAGACCCTGAATTTAACAAGCGACCTCATTTACTTCTTTTCTTCCCATTGATTTCAAAGCATTCCCCACAATCACCTTTGTTCAGTATTTACGGGATGGCTAAATTAATAGCAAGGTTTGACATTTGTTAAATCTAAATTAGAAAATAATAATAATTGAGAGGGTGGGAGCTGGGTACTAGAATCTGCCGCCTGCTTTCCCTCTACTGAAAATCCATTGTCTTTTCTCATGGCCACCGCCCATCACCTCCCTTGGATGCTGAGGACTTTACGCTGCCCTTTGATTTATACACCTGTCCCTTAAGAATCATGACACGGATGGAATTAACACTAAGAAGCCCTTCCCACTCAGGGCTCCCACTCAGGGTTAAAGGCTAACAAGACCAAACATAGCCTGCCTCTGGGGGTCCAGAGGGCAAGCGACACATTAGAAGATGGAGATGTAATTCCCGTTTTCACCATAGCTCCTTCTTGCCTTTTGCTCTAGTATTGGACTGTATTTCCAGGTCTATAGCCTCTCAGTCAGGCACCAAATCCACTCAGGCTGAAGCACAGCCACCCATGAGGGATCTAAATGCTTTCAGATCACAGGACACCTGAAAGATTGCTAAGTGGCAACCTCAGGATGGAAGCCCAGGCCCCTTGCTCATCGCCTGCTTCTCCAGGTGCTGCCCCTTCAACCAACGACAGGCAAGATTAACGAGAAGGTTTTATTTAAACTTCCAAGAGGCAGTACTGTGCCTTTATGGGTCTATTTAAAAACCCTCCAGGCAGCTGCAGTACATAATAACAAATCAGTAGGAGAGAGGGAGGAGAGGCAAGAGGAGGGAAGAGGACAGACAAGCAGGGATGGGGAGGGACGGAGGAGGGGAGGTGGTCAGGAACATCCTGGATTGTTTCTTGTGAAAAAATTGACTGTCAAACGATGGCACGGGGCGAGGGCCTGTTAAAGATGCCACCTGGGTGAGAGGGAGAGGGAATGTAAACAGAGCTAGGGAGGCAACTTAGGATCCTCACAGAACAAACATCTATCTACAAGACCTAAAACTTTCCTGCCAGCTTGGAATGTGTCACAGCCCCACACCACTCCCATCACTGGGGACCCTATTGACAATTGCCAGGCCATCAGCATCAATGAAAGGTCAGCCTGGGACAGCAAAAGCCAATCCCTGGTAACAGACCTGGACCTGATGAATACATGCCAATTTTGGTCCTTGATTCAACATTCAAGAATTCACCTGTAGGAGATCCAGGTCACAAGTGATTGGCTATATTCCCTTACAGAATAGTCCCTACTGGAACAGTCTTAGCTCCTGGTGGGCTGACTACAGCTGGCTTTGAAGTTCAAGATCACTTTTGTATCTCTGTTTCTTACCAGATTTTCCACATCGTTTTTATTTTCTGCAATCAAAGTCTCACGGGCACTGTGGGTATTCATAGTGGTGTCCATTCAGCGACACAGCACAAGAAATTCCTTTTCTAATCCAGCCCCACCACCACCACCAAAAGCATTTATGAATCTCAATGTTACTCCTTTCAGAACTCCTGACCACGTTCTCATTCTTTACTAAAGTGACTTCAAAAAAAAAAAATCAGTGCTCTCCAGTAGAGTGACATAGGATATCAACCACACTCCAGGACACGCCGCAAGCCCAGGAGTAGTTGGCCCACACAAATGAACTCCATTTTGGGGGGAGTATTTTTGTTATTGGTGTTTTATTGCTTTTTTTGGTTGGTTGGTTGAGTTTTCTTGTTTTTTTCTCTTAGGGGAGTAAAGAAACTTGTTTGTGTACAAGTTTAGTTACAATTAGTTATTAATCACTATCTAAATCTCCATTTATCTTTTAAACGATTATCCTATGTTTACTCCTCTGGGCTTCTTTAGAGAATTAATATCACCAAATTCACAGGCACAGCAGTTGCAAAATGAAATGGGCGCGATTGCTCTAGGCAGCACATTATTAAATTGGAAAAAAAAAAAAGGTTTGGATTAACTGATCAGCTTGCTTCTATAGATGACCAAATTGAATGCCCCATGTTAAAAAGGTTATTTCTGATAGAGGTCATGAGACTTGGATGTCCACAATGTTCCAATAAAACACCCACATGGCAAAAACTCACTTTCTACTGCACAAATATAGTTTAAGTACTCCAACATAGATATGCATGTAAATCATATGTGATGAAAGATTTAAGCTATATGCACACATACTATACATTAAATACTTTCATTTGCTTCAAAGAGAATATTCTAGTCAACCAGCAAATGTTAAAGAGTTTGTACAAATTAAAAAATAAATTCCAAGACTCTCAAACTTCTTTTTTCATTTGTTTCTGGTTGAATGCTCCATAACGGGAGATTTATAAAGCTGTCCCTAACAAAGACACAGGAGGCAAATGGTGCATACAATTTACAATCAACCAAATTCTGCCGTATCAATATATACTTACTAATTATAAATATGGATTTAGAATTAATGTTGATATGATAAAGGCAGTAAATATGCACAGAGAATATTATGCAGAATGTACTGAATGAATATCATCTGCATACATTGACTTTATAAAACACCCTGCCATGTGTTCAGATCATTATCTGTGACCCTTGTCCCAAAACTAATTTATAAATAAATTATCATCTCCTGTTGGCATCTATCCTTCTTTTTCATTCCCAGATGTTTCCCCAGAAATACTACCGAAGGCTTCTAAAGAGAGTGAGGAGGAAGTGAAGGAGGCCCTCCACGGTAGGCGGAAGTAGCATTAAACCCATCTACAGATAGCCAAGGGAACAGAGGACCTTGTGATGACATCCCAGGCAGAAATGAATCTACTCTGATGTGAAATCAAATGCCATTATCCAAGTAAAATTGACCAATAATAATTATAATAACTCCAAAGAATCCCTTTTGCATGAAGGGATAGATGACCAATCCTAAGTTATCCTTTTGGAAAAACATTGAAAAAAATAAAGAAAAAGAGAGAAAAGATACACAGCCATGCCGGCAGAGCTGGCCCTGATTCAATCCTCACTGAGACTTTCAGCACAGAGCCCATTCTCAGAACTCCTGTCCCCTGTACTCTGAATGACATGTCATGAGACATTTGTTCTGGTCTTAGGAACTTCCCTGAATTCTGTACTGTAATTCTGTACTGCTTTAGACAAAGAATTGCTATTATTGTACAAGTTGCTACCTTATTGTAAGTCTGACTGAGTAGCCAGAAACCCTCTCTCTCCTTGGTTCTACAATCTCTTTGGTACCCAAGCATCTATAGCTCCATCAGATGCTGACTGGGTGCTGACTGGGTACTAGATACTCATAATCCAGCCTAAGAAACAAATATGCCAATCAGGAATAAGGCTAAACAAAACCAAAAAGGCAGAGTCGGAGTGAAAGACAGTTTCTACTTGAAATTTAACAGACAAATCACAAAAGCAAAATAAAAACCATGTGATAGACAAGCACATTTTAAAGGAACCAGATGAACAAAAATTAAACAGTAATATTTTAGCTTCTTAACTATGCAAAGATTTTTTTTCTCATTACTACAAAGGTAGATGGACTGGATATTGTCACAGCTTTCTGGTAAGTGGGGATGCTAGCTTAAAGTTTATGATGGTTAATTTGATAAATGCTTCCAAAGCTGCTGACACAATTAACAAAAAAATCCAGTTATATGAATCTATGATCAGGAAATAATTAAGATAGACAATTTATCTACAAGGATGTTAATCATCATATTTTTGTAAAACAAGCAAACTGAGTTTTAAAATAATATACTAGGATCTGCAAAGATATCTTAGAGTTTAACAACACTGACTGCTCTTTTAGAGGCCCTGAATTCAATTCCCAGCACCTAAGTGGTAACTCACAGCCATCTGTAACCCCAGTTCCAGGAGACCCAACAGCCTCTTCTCATCTACAGGGGACAAGGTACAAAAGTGGTCCATAGACATACATAAAAATATCCATACACATTAAATTAAATTAAAATAATAATAATATATTAACACCAATAAGTTGTTTAAGTTGAAGAATTCCTTAAAGTATGAGAAATGATACAAAAGTTTTTACTGGAAGAATAACATTATTTATGAAAAATTTAAAGGATGGATACAAAACAACACATGCAGTATAGTTTAGTTTTTATTTGAATCAGTTCACACTGGGAAGAGCTCAGATTTCTCACTGTACCCAGGGAAAAGATACATGGGTGAACTTTTCCTTGTCTTCTGGTTTTCCTCCATTGGATATACATTGTTTTAATAACAAGAAAAATAAGGCTATTCTTAAAACAATGTTTTAATATGGGTATGCATGTCTGTTTACGGATGTCAGAAGACAAAGTCCAGCATAGGTCCTTGCTTCTACCTTGTTTGAGTCAGGGTCTCTTGCTTGCTGCTGCCTACACCAGGCTAGCTAGCCTACAACTTTTGGGGACTCTCTCGCCTCCCACCTCCTGTCTCCCCGTAGGAGCAGTGGATTTATAGGGAGACGATTCTGCATTCCGCTTCAGGTGGATTCTGGGAATTCAAACTCAGGTCCTTACATAAGCACTTTACCCACTGAGCCCTCTCCAGCCAATGCTTAACTTAAGGGAGGGAGGGAGGGAGGGAGGGAGGGAGG
>NW_004949097.1:2210867-2240455 GCF_000317375.1 Microtus ochrogaster
AGAGAGAGAGAGAGAGAGAGAGAGAGAGAGAGAGAGAGAGAGAGAGAGTCATGTGACAGACATGCCTTGAGCTCAGTTCTGCACCTGATACCCTGCCAAGCACTGCTGAGAGAAGATGACTTACCGGGCCAGGAGACTGGTGAAGCCACACTCCACCACATAATACTGCTCGCCCAAGATAATGACTTTAAAAACTTGTATTTTTACAAAACGAAAGCCTCTTTCAACCGAGGTTAAATAAACACTATGATAAAATTCAGAAGATTGCCAGTAGGTGCAAAATCATCCTTTTGGAACGATTTCTACTGTATTTCTGCACATACAATGTAACATCGTAAGCCCAGGGAGCCAAAACTGAAGACACACTCAGGCAAACAACACCTCACACAGGGTCATCCTGAGCCAAGTCAACCCGGTAGACTCTTTCCCCCTGGGGAATCTGGTTTTTGTTTGGTTTTTTTTTTTGACATAAAGGGAACAATTTATTAAAAAGATATGATAATTATAAGTGTGTATGCGCATATGTGTGTGTGGCTTTTAATTTCATAAAATATACACTAATGAGAATAAAAGCACCTATAGTAGCGGTTCATTTGGGTTCCCATTTTCATGGTTTTTGTTTGTTTGTTTATTTTTAGATTCTTTTTTTCATTTCTTGTTTTTATTTTTTCTTTTATCTTCTTTTTTTAATTAAAAATTTCCACCTCCTGCCCTTCTCCCATTTCCCTCCCTCTCCCCCTTCCTCTCCAGTCCAAAGAGCAGTCAGGGTTCCCTGCCCTGTGGGAAGTCCAAGGTCCTCCCTGCTCCATCCAGGTCTAGGAAGGTGAGCATCCAAACAGACTAGGCTTGGGGAATCTGTTTTTAAAAAGTGTCAACCAGCCATCTGGGCCCCTCCCCTCCTCTCTGTTTAAATCGCCTTACCCTGAAGGATACTGTACTCAATGTGAGCTGTCAGGTTCCTAAGTGATTTACTCGGTTTTTTAAACCACCATTTTCATCTCTTTCTGAATCACACAAATTATATCTTTCCATTGGGATATGTAGCCCTGGGGAGACAAGTTGACACCTGTGGCGCTCCTGCCTCTTCTTTGGGATCTCCCTGTGACTGTGGCTTCTGCAGTCTTTTCTTTCCATGATATCTTCCTATTAGACCAGGAGTCTGCGATGTTCACTCTCTTCTCCACAGCCCGTGGGTGTTCTTCCCCACCCTCCCATTACTGCTCTTGGCAACATACCAGGAAGATGAGTTTCATTGCTGTTCCGGGTTGCTGCTCACACACTTTTTCTTTTCATATGTATGAGCCTTTCGGTCTTTCCATCAATATGTAGGGTCCTTCATTACCCTCCCCAACCAGTTTGGAGTCTTCCTTCTTACACATTGTCAACACCAAAAAGCAAGAGATCCGTTCTTGAAAATTCACAGTTTACGTCTCCCAGTTTAGTTGAAGGGTCTTTCCATGGCTTCCCCTGCCCTGCCGTCCTCTTTGTCCTTGTCCTTTGAATCCCGTTCCCTCCAGTGCACTTTCCTCCGTTCACCCTAATTAAACCCTCCCTCTGAGTTCATATATAACACTTAGCTTTACAGCTCCTCCGCTTCTCACAGAGATTTATACTATAGACGCTTGGTTATGTCTTATCTCCTCCAATAAATCTTGGGCTCGGTGAGGTCTCAGCAAAACGCCTGCTACCAATAATGTTCCCAATGAGCATTTAAGATTTGTAAGAGGACGAGCAAAGGAATCCAACCAGGGTTCACCAAAATCCCTGCTGGCGGGGGGGGGGGGGTGCAAAGATGAATGTGTCCAATGATGTCTCAACCCTGTGAACCTTTCGGTACTAAACCAGAGTTTCCCAGCCCACACCTTCCTGTTTTATTCCAACACACAGAGAGAGACATACAGAGCCCTGTCCCTTTTCTGATAACTTCAGCCTACTTTGGCTTAGACTTGATATAAATATAATAAGTAAATTCCCTTCATCTTTCAGCACTTGTTTAGTATTTGATGCTTACTCAGAGTTTGTGGCTGTTGATGAGTTTCTTATTCTTCCGTAATGGAGATCAGTGCTGTTGTCTGTTTTACAATTAAGAAACTGGAGCCCCGGATGCTTCAGTGACCCAAGAAAGCACAAAGACAATGCATGTATTAAAACCTTCAGGCACCCAGATAAATGGACCTCAGTATATTTCCTGCTAAGACAAGGTTCCCTGGATCAGCATAAAACAGCACCAGACCATAAATGAGACTGACACTGGGGAAAACTGACCAGCTGAGTTCGAATCTTTATCCTAAGTTGCAAAAGAAGAAATTGCTTTTCCCCTTGAAATGTAGGCCCCTGAGTACGGCGTAGAGGAAGATCCTGGGTCCCCACAGGGAGGCACTTGCTTCTCTTAGGACATTAAGTATTGGAGCGATTGTCATTTATGTCAGGAAAAGTGCAAGTACATATACACACAATATGCATTTATAGTGTATATAAATGACACATAGCTATGCTGTCTCGGATCCTGTAGCTATGCTGTCTCGCATCTTGTCGTATGAGGTGAGAATATTGTAGCATGTTGTTATTAACGACAGTCCCCAGAGTTGGCAGTAGTCCTCCTGAGCTTATGACTCCCTCCTTAAAGAGAGTCCTGGGGGCTCAACCCCTTTAACTCAGCCCAGTAATACCACTGTCCTGTTTCCACAAGTGCCACCGTTTCTGATGACACAGGAAAGGGCGATAGTGGAGAGCACGCCCTTGCCTGCTTAGTTTGCTTGCCTTCCACGCTGCCTTCCTTTTAAGGGTTGAGTAGTATTCGTCTCTAATTACACCGCCTTCTTTCTCCCTGGTCTGTGACAAACGCCTGTAGGCTGACTCCAGAGCTACAGATAACAAGGCTGAAGTGAGCATGGGGTGCTGGTATCTTCTTAATATCTGGTTTGAGTTCTGTGATGTACACAAGGAGAGCAGCTGGGTCCTAGAAAACGTCCTGTTCAGTTTGCCGAAGTGGTTACATAACCCCTGCACGAGCTGACCCAAGACTATCAGGCAAGGGCCTCATTTTCCACACAACCTCAATGCACTGGTCCTTCATCTTTCGCTGATTGTCATCCTAGGAAGTGTTGGATGATGTCTTCCTCTTATTGTGCCTTGGATTTGCATTTCCCCGACAACTACGATGCTGACTATTCTTGTATCTACCTATTGACTGTCGGTGTCCACTGCTTTAAGAAATGTCTTTCTGGGTCCTTTATTCGTGTTTGTGTAGGTGCACACATGTGTGAGGGTATGGATGCACATGTGAACATATATATGTGGAGAAAAGAAGTCAGCCTCAGATGCCATTATTCAGTTAGTCATCCAGCTTGATTTTGGAGACAGGGTCTCTTTTGGTTCGGGAACCTGCCACGCAGGACAGTCCAGTGAGCCCTGCTGTCTCGACCTCTGTAGACGTAAGTCACAAACGATGCCACAGCAGTTTGGAATTATAATTAACAGGGTAGTATTTATTTAAAGGGAAAAAAACTTACAGATCACCGTCAGCCCTCTGTACGACCAGGAAGGGAGTCTAGCCGCCAGCCGAGCAGGAAGTGAAGAGAGCGAGAGAAGGAAGTGGCCGCTTTTTTAAAGGGAGAGAGACCACGCCCCAATGGGCGGGTATCTCAGCGGCTATAGGCTGGAGGAGCGGAAGGACCTCCCGCAACAGACCTCCCCAGTGTGTGCCTGACAAGAAGGTGCCATCATGATCAGTGTTTGTCATATGACTTCTCAGGACGGAACTCAGGTCCTGATGTTTCCAGGGCAAGCATTTCACCAAATGAGCGACGGCCCTTCCCCTCAAGTCCCGTTTTCGTCAGATCGCTCATTTGTTGTGCTGGAGCCTTTAGAGTTTGGATATTAACACCCTCACACACCTGTGGTTTGAAATATTTCCTCCTGTCCAGGGGCAGTCTCTTCCTGCTCACCGTTTCCTTTGCTGGGAAGAAGGTGTTGGGTCCAACACAACCCGTCTAACCATTTGTTTTTATGTCATCACCCCCAGGCTCACATTTTAAAGGAAACCTTTGCAGCTGTATGTAGTGTTGTATGCCTGTAATTCCAGCTTTTAGGAAACAGAGGCAGGATAGCGAATTCCAGGGTGGCCTGAACTACATAGTGACTTTGAGGCTAGCCTGTAATAGATAAAAGCCAGTCAGAAAGTAAAGGCTGTGTGTGTGGGCGGCAGGGGTGGGGGGATGGAAAGAAAGGAAATCTTCACACAAACTAATGTGCTAACACTTCCCCGCCCCCCAGATTTTCCTCAAGTATGTTTATAGTTTATTGACTTACTAAGAATTTGTAGTTCCTTTGACTAGAACCTTGTAGATAGAGTGAGATAAGGGGTTTAGGTCAAAATCTACTTGGAGAAATATTACCGCTTAAACGTGTTGGCTGTGCCCTGAAAATATTAGTATTTCATACAAAAATAAGGTTCACCCATCTTCGGGTTGCTGTCTGTTTTCCTTCATAACTGACCAGATTGATTAACATTCTAGGGCTTCCTGTCTGGAGGTTTGGCTTGGTGGTCAAAATCTCGGTTTATCCTTTAACGCTGCTGTCGCTGGATCGCACTTCACAACTTCCAATACTTCCCTTCAGCCCAAATGGCACAGCTGTATGAATGCCCGCGGCTGGTGTGCTCCGGTTTCTCTCTGCAAATGTCCCCAGCAGAGAGTGGCAGCCGCGTGGACCGCCCCTTAAAGTCCTTCACAACACATTTCGTAACAAGCCCCAGAACAGCCCCAGCCACTCAGCCCTTAGCCCCCAGCCCCAACCACTCAGCCATTAACCCACTTGTCTGCATTTTCCTTTATGCCATGTCTTTCTCCTCCCTCTCCCCGCCGCTCCTCATCTCTCTGACCAGTCACCTTGCCTCCCCTCTTCTCGTGCCAGTGAGAAAGCTTTCTTAGACAAGGACAGAATCTCACCACAGCGACATTTGCCTCAATTTCAATCAGCAACACAGAGGGGGAAAATGTCCAAATTAAGCCGCTTGATTACGGAAATTAATCTTGTCATTTAGCGGCCCCGTTCTGCAGAACTGGGCCTCTGATTAGCCTCCTTGTTTCAGAATATTACAAGCAGAGGTTTATTAAGCACAAGGCATCCTTTATATATATAGTCAGGAGAGCCAGAGGGAAAGGAAAGGTTCAGAGAGGCTTCTCAAAGAAGGGCACCGAGTCCAGGACCCTAGCCTACTCTGGGCTGCTGTTCTCCCACCGCCAAAGCACATGCAAGAGGGATTTCAAGCCTCCCATGCAGCTGCAGATGGCTCCCCTGAGTCAACTTTAAGAAGCAGGAAGACGGTGCCTCATCTGCTCTTTTTCAGTAGTGGAACGAGCTGCTTGATCTAGACAGATGATGGCTACAAATAACAAGATTCCCTGTAAACTAAGTACGTGGAGAGCCTTGCTCTGCGTCATCTATTCTCACGGCCCGAAATGCTGGCACTGCCGAGGTTGAGAACGTTGCTCATATTTGATGAAGTAACCCGAGGGCTTGGGGAAGGCGCCTTTGTAGAGACTGCGCTCTCTCCCATCAGGGAACACTTTAAAAAAGATATTTAATGACTCACTTATTTAGTTAGTGTGGGAGGTAGGTGTGTGATGCGTGCAGGTGCGTGCACAGGTGTGTGGACGCACACGCTTGAGCATGCTCAGGCAGAGGGCTGAAGTCAGACGTCTTCCTCTATCGCTCTCCACGTCATGTTTTGAGATGCAGACTTTCACAGATGTGGTCCTCGCTGATTAGGTCAGCTGACTGACCTGAAAGCCCCAGGATCCTCCTGCCTTTACCCCTTTGCACTGGTATTACAGGATACACCAGTACACCACCTTATACAGCTGATGGGGATCTGAATTCAGGTCCTCGCGCTTGCACAGAAAGCCCCTTCCCTACTAAGATTATCTCTGCCAATCCACAGTGCAGTTAAGTTCGGAAGTGAACCAGGCCGGTGTTACAGAGCTCTCCTGCCACCCCGAGTCTGACGCCCGGACATTAAGGGTGGCCTGACAGCAATTCACAAGACATACTCGGCCTTTCCAGGGTTGAGAGCTTTGCCTGCTCCTCTACAGAGAAAGCTGAGCCTGGGGTGATGGGGCCACTTAGGTCTTCAGTCCCAACACCTATTCAAGTGGCTCCAAATGCTGGAGCTCCTCTTCTCTCAGGAAGGAGCACAGACTAGCGGCCCATAGACAAGGCAGTACAAAAAGTGGCCAACCATCAACAGCAACTAGGATATTAAAGGAACCCATACTCTAGTGTAGTCTCTAACTCATCCTTAGAAGGAGAGTGAAAACCAAAGCGTGTCCTAATTACACTTTAAAAAAGATAGGGCAAGCAGAAAACAGTCCTAGAATTGAATTGCTCAACTTCAGACCCACTGACACTTTGGCAAACTAGTTATCAGTGTGGGTTCCTGAAGCAGCGTCCCTAACTCTTACCAGATAGAGACTAATAGCACCCCACCCCAAGTGTGACCATCATCAATGTTACCAGGTATTGACAAGTCACCTTGAAACAAAATCAGAGCATGCACACACACACACACACACACACACACACACACACACACAGAACTATTGCTATTGAAAAATACTAGCAACCCAAAAATATTTTCTTACTTTACAAATAACTTTAAACCATGTTCTTCAAGAGTCTTTTGTTTTCTGGTGTGTGTGTGTGTGTGTGTGTGTGTGTGTGTGTGTGCGCGTGTGTGCACGCGCGTGCACGCTCATACCTCACCTTTCCCCTTGAGAAAGGATTTCTTGTTCAACTGGGCTAACCGACCCAGGAGCTTCCAGGAATTGCCCTCTCTCTGTTT
The DNA here is from genome assembly GCF_000317375.1 of Microtus ochrogaster. Lineage (NCBI taxonomy): Eukaryota > Metazoa > Chordata > Mammalia > Rodentia > Cricetidae > Microtus > Microtus ochrogaster. The sequence goes on from NW_004949097.1 coordinate 2,217,712, forward strand.
CCCATCTCTCCAAGTAAGAGCCAGGATTACAGATGCACACTATCATATCTGGCTTTACACGTGTCCTGAGAATCCAAACTCAGGTCCTCCTGCTTGGGAGCCATCTCCTATACAGCTGACTTACAGCTTTAAGAGACTGTGGTGTAGTGGGAAGACCAGGAGGTTTAGAGATCCAAAGATCCATCAACAAGTCCACTTACACAATGTGTGTGAGTACAGCTAAGACTTCACAGCTCTGTGAAATGAGAATGATAATTTCCTGGTAGAAGGTTTTTCATGAAGATTAAAAGAAAGAATATATTCCTGATATCTGGCTATATTGGATATGTCTAAAATAGTAATTCAAGACTAGCCTGGTCTACAAGAGCTAGTTCCAGGACAGGCTCCAAAGCTACAGAGAAACCTTGTCTTGAAAATCCAAAAAAAAAAAAGTATTTATTATTTAATTGCTAAAATTATTATCTAGAACAGAACCACTTGCCAAAGTCAGCCAATAAACTAAATGTTAGTCACAAAGATGGCCACCATGAACAGTTTGTTTAATAAGTTTGTTAATGGTTTGTTCAAGGAGGGTGAGGAAGTTTGGAGTAGGCAAAACCCACTGGAAGATGAATCTCTCAAAGACAAACATGTTGTGGCATAAGGGAACTACATGAACATGGAATGTGTGAATGGATCTATCGAAATTGGCTTCTTGTTCTGCAGTGGGGTCCCCACCCCTCCACCTAATCTTCATCCACCAGGCAGAGACGTCCTTTGTAACCGTGCAGTCTGCCATCCCTTTGATGTACAATGAGAGATGGAGTCATGCATCTCAACAGGACACAGTCAACCTCCATAATCTCACCTCCTCCCAATTCCCTCTCTCCTAGGCAGAAAACTTTTCATAACTTAAAGGTCACACCTTTCCTTCTTCGGGGCTTCCATGCCTCCTGTTCCCATCCTCCATGCCTTTGATGGGATGCTGTCTCCCATGAGACATTTTCTTCCACGCTGGCTCAATGAACTTCATTTAACTCTCTGCTTACAACCTTCATCATGTTTAATCTCCCTGTCCTCATCACTGGCTTCAAAGTACTTAATTCTGCCTCAAATCACATTTTGTGTATTTTATTTGCAGTCTTCCCCAAGGAAAGGCAAGCTTCATAAAAGCAGAGATCTTGTCTTGCCCACTCAGGAGCCCCAAGCTCTATTCTCTAATGGATACTTGACAAATATCTATTGCATAAATATAGTTGAATTAATGTGCGATCATTCTAAAGGGCTTTATAGTTGCCTACATAGGTGCAACTACATAGATATTTATATATAAAATATGGGAGCCTATATTTTTCTAGAAGCTCATTTCTCTTAGCAGAAGACCCTTAGAAGTAAACAATTCCCATTGATACTGAATGAATAAAACAGTTATGTGTTTCTGTTACACTCTAGACTTAATCCAAACCGAAGGCAGAGGCCATACCCCTCTGCTTGGTGGTATTTATCTATTTCATGCTTACAAACTGTCAGACACACAGTAGGCACTTACAGATGTTGGTTCTTTTGTTTTTTGTCTTTTTTATTTTTTTGATTAACAGATGGATCAGAAGAACACAAAATAAAACTCATCTTTGCCGCTTCAGCACACTGAAGGCCTGGAACAGTTGCTCATACTGATCACAGAAATTCTGTCTCATCTTCATCCTGGACGCCCAATAAATTACTACCAATAACTCTGTACCACCAGGTCTGAAAGTACAACTCTATGAACCAAATTTAGGTACCAACGTAGCAATAAAATACTGGCTATGTGTCATATCAAGGAAGACTGATGTATTGCATCTAGAAGCAATATTCATTTATCTGATCATAATCCATTGCCAGCTATAGAAGCTGGCCAAACACGGAAGCCTGAGTTCAGGGAAATGAAATTGGACCCATATCAATAATCAAGAAAGGGATATCAGGAAGATGCCAAATGTATAGTATAAATTTCAACTCTAATCATCAAGTACCATTCTGCAAGGGACAGGTGCCATTTACAAATAACACAGCCTTGTAAGGTATGTGTTCACAATGACTACAGAAACAGCAAGGGTCTTATCTTAGCCTTGCTTGTAGCGACACACCTACTATTGTACTTTCTTAAGTGCTCTATCTTTCTTTCAAATACAATACTCTTTGGGCTTGATGTACAGACTTAAAGGATCCAACTAACAGACCAGAATGATAAGAGAACTGCGTGCGGGGAAGGACATAAAGGCAGCTGGTCTGGAACCAGGCACAGAGATCAATTTTTATAATAAAGGGGATCATAAGGCGAATAGATGACGGTGAGGTGTGGGATGCTGAACCTGGGGCTATGAATGAGTCTTGAGTGATCCCTTAACCCCCCAAAACTACATGCAAAATTTGGCAGATGGATACTTTTTTGAAAATTGGATCTACCACTTTCTTTAAATTCTTAACAGCTCCATGATCCATGGCCCCTGTTTTGTAGAACTCTCAAAAGTGGCAAAGAACCAATGTCTCATGACTCTTGAGACATGGTGGCATTTATAGACTCGGAGTTAAAATTTTATGTTAATAAATCAAGTAGACCTCTATAAAGATAATTCAACAGATATTTATAAAGTTTACAGCTGCGGCCCAGACTCTAGTTCGTAATAATTTTAGGTATGTGCCCAAGAGAAGAAACTGTAAGGTTGAGTTTCTTCCATAGAGGAATAAAATTTATTAGCAAAATATGGACTGAAATAATCTCTGTGACCAAACATTTGAAATGAATTTGTTTTCTTATGATATTATCATTTCCTAAAAACTATTCATTATTACCTCTGTGTTCATTAGTACATATTCCTTTTTTTCCATTTTCATTCTTCTTGTCCTCAACTGAATCTATTTCAATTTTTAACATTTCCAAGGAGGAACATTCCATGATATTTAATAAAGAAAGAAAAACACAGCAAATAAAAGTATGTAAATGGAATAAATAAAGAATCCAGGATTATCCACTCAGTTAAATCTGAGGCATCTAAGGAGAGCCAGTCATAATGTCTGTAAGCAATGGAAGCGAAGAAAATAATGCAGTAAACAGCAAGAGCAGAGAAGTTAATCAGGTTGTCCACCGTAGATGTGAGCATTCTAAAGTCACAAACCTATTTGCATTTGGGGTGGAAAGGTAATGAATCTCCCTTGAAATAACAAGTGCAAATAGCAGTAATTGGCCCATGAAACATAGCTAACTGGTATTCAGACTCCTAGAATGAAACAAATAATTGGGAAGTTTGAGAAAATTTTATTTAAAATTGAAAATAAAAGGAGTAGAAACCAAATAAGAACACTATTTAGAGTTTCTCATTTTGCTGCCGAATAGAGGAATCATAATATACAGGCAAGGTAATAATAGAGCATCAATAAGAAATGTGGAAAATAGGCGTGAGCCCCAAGTGTTCCTACCCTTAGACTCCAGTTCCTAACAAACAGCTGCAGAAGGAGAATAAAATGCCAGATGATATCAATAACAACATAAAAAGCAAAATGAAGTCAGTAGTGTTAAAATCCCACTATGCATCAATGATGTTGAACTATCTTCCTCCCCATCTCTCAATGACTCTTCTACAAGGTTCCGTGGCATCCAGGAAAGCCAAAGAGCCAAAACATGAAGACATTTGCATAAGGTCATTTACCCTGAATTTAGAATAACTCCAGAGTGCTAACTCCCTCAGTGAGAGGCGAAATAAAAAGAGGGAACTATTTAGAATACATTGTCATTTCTTTTTAAGAAATATTCATTGGAGGGGAAGAGGGAAGGCCAAGAGTTAGGTAGATAGTCAAGGTAAAGATTTCAAAAAAAAAAATTAAAATTACTAAACAAGAAAGAGGTTAAAGTAGTTCTATTAGGTTGGGTCCTCTGTGAATTTGAATGAGAAATTGCCCCCAGAGAACCATGGATTTGAATTCTTAGTCTCCAGGTGGTGATTATAATGGGGGGGGGAGATTACAGAAATTTTCAGAGGTGCAGCCTTGCTGGAGGAAGTACATCACTGGGGAGGATCTTGAGAATTTATAGTCTTCCTCCATCCCCAGTTTCCTCTCTTTGCTAAAAAACATGGTCCCTCAGCTTCTTACTGCCACTGCTGTTCTCTCATTTCACTTTGGACTCTCCCTCTGAAACTGTAAGCCAAAATAAACTCTTCCATTAAAAAAAAAATCTTATCAATACTGAAGTGAACAGGCAAAAGCACCCTGGCCTGAGCACTGCCATTTTGACCTCAGACTCCATTTTACCTGTAGGGTGAAATAAAATTCAGGGTCCCAATCCCTAGGCGAGTTGAGGTGATGGAAGAGGGTCTTCTTTCTATCTGTTGCTTTCATTGGTTAATTAATAAAGAAACTGCTTGGCCTGATAGGTCAGAACATAGGTGGGTGGAGTAGACAGAACAGAATGCTGGGAAGAAGGGAAGTGAGGCACATGCCATGCTGCTCCTCTCTGAAACAGATGCAGGTTAAGATCTTTCCCCGGTAAGCCACTGCCTCGTGGTGCTACACAGATTACTAAATATGGGTTAAAGCAAGATATGAGAATTATCCAATAAGAGGCTGAAACTAATGGGCCAGGCAGTGTTTAAATGAATACAATTTGTGTGTTGTTATTTTGGGGCATAAGCTAGCAAGGCGGCTGGGAGCCCAGCAGCAGGAACACAGCCTGCTATCTTTACTACATTGAGAACTTTCTGATGGCTGACCAACCTCCTCCCAAAACCATAGAAACAGTTGTTATGCATCTTTATTTCTTTAGAAACATTATGACTGACCCTAATAACAGAAAGAACAAATGAATCTGATTGGTTAGACTGAAAGGCTTGCATTGTATATCTACTGACAGTGATGTAAGGCCTAAGGAAGCCACTAATCTCTAAACCCTGATTGGTGAAAACTAACTGTAACTTGGCAACAAATATTTGTGATTTTTGTGCTTATAAATCCCACTTCTTGGTGTGGGATGTCCTTCTGTATATGCTTTTATTTATGGATGAATAAAGCTGTTTTAGCCAACAGAGTAAAGCCAGATGGGAAATCCAAACAGAGATATGGAGAGAAAGAAGGCAGAGTCAGGCAGGCTCCATGTAACTGCCAAAGGAGAAGGACACTAGACTTACCGGTAAGCCATAGCCTCATGGTAATACACAGATTAATAGTAATGGGTTAATTTAAGATATAAAAGCTACCTAGGAATATGCTTGAGTTATTGACCACACAGTGCTGTCATTAATATAGTTTCTGTGTGACTATTCAGATCTGGGTGGCCGGGAATGAAAGAGCAGTCTCTGTCTACAGCTTCTGCCTCTCCTTGGGGATGTCAGGAGATACAAGGCTTCCGAGTCCTTGTCCTGCAGCCCTGACTGATCAGTGACCTGCTTATGTAGTGATTTAACAAAATCTTTGGAACCCGTAAGTGTGGTCTCTCTCTTTCCTCGTGGTACATAATGGATTAGGTTTAACAAATACACATGTTCAACTCACAAAGCAGGTAATGAAATTACCTTTCATAATTTTCTTTTCTCCATGTCATTTTAACTAATCTGAATAGCCTCTTACTGTAAAAAGGTTTACAACTAGTAACTACCCTCCTACTAGGGTGTGGTCTCATAGACTATTCACCCAGATTAAGAAGTGCATCCAGCCCTTCTGTCCTCCCCCTGGGCCCCGTTTTGCTGTTCAGTTTGCTTTGGATCTGATCTTCATCCATTGCTCAAGCAGAGAAGCCTGACTTTGTAAGTTTTACCCCTTAATAAATACCCGTCTATTTCTTAGTTCCGAGCTAGTGTGAGTGTGGAATTCCTTTTTTAAAGCATCTGATCTCTCAACCATCAGCCTCTTCCATAGAGGATATGAAGACTTGAGTCTCGTGAGTGTGTCTCTGTGCCCACACATTGCCTATACCACCTATGGAGGTTTCAAGCCATCATGGGCATTGCCCCAAAGGAAAGTGTGACAAGTGCGTCACCATTGAGGGTGACATCCAGAATGACTCAATTTGGAAGAAATGCAATGTACATGGAAATATATCTTAAGGAAGGGCAGAGCAGCTGCTTAGATTTGGGATCAGATGTCGTTTTTCAGAGTTGAGAAGGTCTCGAGGTTTGGATGCTGAAGGCTGATGATAAAACACTTCCAGAGATGTGAACAGGAAGGAAGACAAGCCTCTTCCATGCTTCTCAGGCTCCTCAGAATGAACTAATACTTGGAGAGGGTGACTGGAGAGAGAAAAGACACCAGAGCACATATGGCCATCAATGTTTGCAAAGATGCTCCACATGCAAGAGATGTGCTTTGTCTACCATGGTGCTTGTTTTGAAGGTTCCAGGCTTTGCGACCAACTTCCCTGGGCCACTGTGTCAGCGACTATTCCAATACTGCAACAAAATACCAGAGATGACCAATTCAAAGGAGGAAGGCTTGGTTGGACCACGTTTCTGGAGATTCTGGTCCATGGAGTTTGTTAGCTATCATTGATTTTGGATTGGCAGCATAGCGGTGCCTCGTGCAGGAGTGCCCAGAGGGGAGAAGCACTCACCTCATGGCATTTGGGAAGCAAAGAGAAACTACAAAGGCCCAGGACCTCAATATCCTTCCAAAGAACTGCGATGAATAACCAAAATTCCTCCTGTCAGGTTCTGTCCCTTACAGGTCCCATCACCTGCAATAGCACTGTGGACTGGGAATGAAGACTTCAGAATGTGAGCCTTTAGAGGATGCTCCAGATTCAAGTTAGAACAGCATCAGCTCTGAACAGAAATGAGACTCAGTCCTAAAGAAGCCATCCCGTGAGTCTCAGAATAACTAGTGCCCTCTTCAAGCCACTAAATCTATCCATTGCAGCTTTTCCTCATAAACCTGACATTTCTTGACCCATTTTTTCCCTCCAAATTCAAATTCTCAAAATTACAGAACTGACGATTAGGACATCCCAAGAAAAGGGAACTAGTCTGTGTCTGAATGATCCGGCCAAAGAAGCCAGGGGTTGTGTGTGGCTACTGGGCCTTTCAGCTGTGGCTCAGAACAACTGAGAAACAACTTTCAGCTTTATTTCACGTTGGTTGACTTAACTTGAAATGTCCACATGTGGCCCACGGCTGCTCTGTGAGCCACTGTAGCAACTTCCAAGCCCAGAGGAGCGTAGATTCTTAACTCTGTGGTTCTTCTGGTCAGGACGCTATTTTTAGTCCCCCCTTAACTTCCATCTCTTTGAGTTTTTAAATCTATCCTTAAATGTCAACCTTGTTTTCTCTAGGTTTTGTCTATACTGCACTTTTATCTTCAGTTAAAACATAAAATTGCCCTTTGATAGGTCAAAAAAAGAAAAACAACCCAGTTCAATATCAGCCATACTCTTTGCTCAGCTAGACACAGGTATATTATTAGGCTTCTTTGTCCTGACCAATGTCCAACAGGATGCTGTGGAGATGGGAAATGTTTGTGGCCAAAGAATTGAAGGACAGGTAACTGTGTCTTGGTCAAATGAGTGGGAAAGCTTTTCTCAGGCCAATTCAATATACTGGTGTTTATATCAAAAAGCAACACCCTTTCATATATATATATATATATATATATATATATATATATGGCATGTGTTTCAGCAGTGACAGGGATTAAAGGATTATTCTGATATCATAAAGACAAAGGGACAATAAAACATTATTTGTTTTGTTTGTTCGTTTGTTTTTCAAGACAGGGTTTCTCTGTAGCTTTGGAGACTATCCTGGAACTAGTTCTTGTAAACCAAGCTGGCCTTGAACTCACAGAGATCCACCTGCCTCTGCCTCCTGAGCACTAGGATTAAGGCATTAAAGGTATGCACCACCACCGCCTGGCTCAATAAAACATTGTTAAAAGACAATCAAATATAGGAACTGATGACACGGTGCCTAAGGATTCACAAATTCCTTAAACAGAAAATTATTTTAAAATAATTTAGTAATTCCAATTAATTTCGATGATCTACAGGCTGCTAGTTTCAGCTACTCAGATGGTTGGGGCAAGAAGATCACAAGTTCAAGGCTTGCCTGGGCTACAGGGGGAGTTTACCATCAGGCTGGAAACTTAGCAAGACTCTGGCTGAAGATGAAAAGTAAAAGGCCTAAAGCTACAGAGGTAGTACTTGCCCAGCATGTATGAAACCCAGGGTTCAGTCCATAGGGAAAAAGAAGGAAAAACTGTGAGTGGGTGGTTGACTGAGGAAAGAAATGGGTTGATTAAAGGAAAGAGAGACAGACAGACAGAGATATTTAGAGAGAAAGAAACCAGAAAAGACAGAAGAAAATACAGATTCACATTTAATACATGCCCTTTGGGAATGTTTCTCTGTAAAATGACAAGCAGAGTTATTTAAAAGCTTGCCAGTTTTGAAAGTCTAACAAAATAAGCATTCACTGTGAAATATCTTGTCTGGTGCTCACAAAGGCTCATTTTGCCTACTTTTGAAATAGAAAGGTAGGGTTAAAACCCTCATTCATTTTGTTTCTCCCATTCTATGCTTGTAAATCTTACCAATTTTCCCCTTTCTGGTCCTTGTATTCATGCGCTACATTTGACGTCATTCCTGACACAATAATCTTTCCATTAAAAGAACACAAGTAGGTGATAATTGCAAATGCAATCAGCCTCCTGTGTCAGGGGACTGAACACCCATGCGTACATGTGCGAACCCCTCCATCCAGTTCCCCAGTATGAAAGGTTCCCTCTGTACCCCTGCCAGCCTTGTATACATTGGAGAGGAATTAGCAGAGTGAAGAGCCTGCCATGACTCAGCCCTGCTAGCTCCCCTAGTCCAACATGTGCCAGATCATCAAAAGCATGAGGTCACTGAGCGAGGACAGGTTCCTAAGGAGGTCGACCTTACACACCAGTTGAGCAGACTAAAGAAGGGGGGTGTAAACCTTGATCCTTGAAACACCAGGGGATTCAGCAGTGCTTCAAGATATAACCAGAAAAGTGGATAATACAGACTAAAACTAACTTTTTATCCTTCTGCTCCAAAAGGCAGATAGAAATTGTAAGATTCAGAATTTCTCCCTGTGTTTCAAAGTCTATGACTTTATGCTTTGTTCCCCCGCCCCCCCCCCCGACACACACACTTGTGAGAGTCCAGAACAATAGGTCACAGAAGGTTATGACGGTAAAGTCACCATTTGGATCAGACACCAGAGGCTCTGTTGGAGCCCATGCTATATGAAGCATGGAAATTCCACTCTGGGAAGGAGCAAGGCACAGAACCTGGTTTCCATAGCACTACCATGGAAACAGTTCTCTGTGACTCTGCCTCCAGGCCCTCCGAAGCCAAAGCATCTCCCTTTTCTTTCCAACACCCACCTCCATATCACCATGCTTCCAGCCCCCTCACAAATGATTAAAGACTGCTGGGAAAGCGAAGTCCCAACTAGACATTAACCTGGTCATCTCTGTGTGCATCGATGTCACTGGAAGAAGAGAACAAAATTATGTTTCTTCCTTTTTTATTGCAAAGGGAAAGGGAAAAATGAGAAAAATAAAAACTCACTTCACTGAACCCCTGCACTTAAATTACAAAATTAAAAAACCTTGCCAAGTCATGTATTAAAGACCTGGGCATGCTAATCCCATCCATTGGGTACTTTATCTTCTCTTGTCTGCCTGGCATGCCAGCATGTCACTATGAAAGCTTTAATTAACTTAAAGCATCCAGGAGGCTCTCCCTAAGCTTTACCACTGATGGCCAACTGGGTTTTGGTAAGATTCTCCGCTCTCTCCCTATCTCTATCCCTTGGCTGTGAATATGGAACTGGGACTCCTAGAATATGGCAGAAAGTCCCTACAGAAAGAAGCAAGGGCTCCTTAGCGAGTTCTGTCCCCCCCTGTCCCCTTTCCTTTAGTGGCTCTGAGGGAATGAGCGACAGTGAGCCAGCGGTGCCCTGATCTGAAATCTGGCTGGGCAAAGTGAACTCCAGCCCAGCTGGAGCGATGCCCACTGACCTGGAGCAAAACAAAGGCCAAGAAGCCTGTTAGCCAGCAGATGCTTGGGAACTTGACAGGACGAATGAGAGAGGCTCCTGATCCAGCTGACCGGCCTGCACACCAGCCAGGGGATTGCACTTGAGACCTGGGAATCCCATGCCTGATTTCTGGCCTTTCTCCACCTTTCAGGATGAATTTGGGACACTGGCCTGGGTACATGTGCTCTGCACAAAGACACAAAGGCAGCGTGGCTGAGAGGAACCTGCTAGGTGAAATCATTCAGAGGGGATACAAGAATGGAAAGCTTCCAATTCTGTTGATTGGGAAAATGCTGGCAAAATTTGAACCTCCAATGGGATATGAGTAGAGAGACAGAAGAGTCTCCCTCCCTCCTTTCCTCCCTCCTTCTCCTTCCCTCCTACTTCCTCCCCCCCCCCTCTCTCTTAGTGTGTGTGTGTGTGTGTGTGTGTGTGTGTGTGTGTGTGTGTGTGTGTGTATGGTGTGATGCATGCATATATATGCATAAGCAAAGAGGAACTAAAGTCAGGCTATGTGTCTCCAGAAGCTCTGGAATGGATCTTCTGGGGCAACTCACAGGGAAGCCCTGTGTCTATATCTTTATTGCTCAAGCTGAGACTTCTCTGCCTGCCTCACTGAATGCTGTGAAGTAGAAAGCAAAGCCAGGATCGGTCAGAAGTAGGCAGGGGGGAATAAAATAAGACAGGAGCTCTGAATTATTCATTTTGATTTATGTATTGTAGTGGCAATTGTTGCCGCTCTTTGTTGTTTCTCCTCAATGTTGCAATTGTAAAAAGAGGACTGAATAATTCAGCATGACTCAAGAAATCATAAAGAGTTCTGCCTGGAGAGCCAGTGCTTGCAAAATAGGCTTGTTTTGTGTTTAGTCTGAACATTCGTATGATCCATTGGTTTGTAATTTAATTAACAACCTATAAAGGGCTAATGAGTATGATGATATTTGCAAAGCATTTCAGTGTTCAGTGAAAAAGCTGAATGGCCCAACCCCTTTTATTCTTATCAAAGGGCAGGAAGAGGGAGGGACGAGTGGTCTGGAGAGGGGAGCAAAACTGAATCCAGGCCCGCTTCAGGGGATACCAGAGCCCACCCATGCCAGAGGCACATCTCCAGCTGCGGATTCCACATCTGGGCTCTCTGAGCATCTCAGCTAAGCTCTACGTGCACTGTGCTCCATACTACTGCAAACCTCGGGCCGCGGAGCATTTCCTCTTAAACAGGGGTCATGGCTGAGTTGGGGAAACACAGAAAATATGAATCTCTCAGTGACTGAAGAGAATCAAGAGACCAAACCCCAGTCCAGTCCTGAAACCCTTAAATCCATTTCTTGACCATAAACTGCTTCACAGGGTCCGAGCACACTAAGATGCAACAAGCGGACAGGTCGGGAGGGGGCATTTAGTTGTTCTAGGGAGAGAACACTCGTTACATCATGATTGCCCGCCACTGGGGCCGGGGGCGTCTCAGCAGGAAAGTGTTTGCCGGTGCAAGCATGAGAACCTAAGTTCCGTCTCCCAGAATCCACCCGAAAAGCCAGCTTTACCACATGGACCTGCAATTCTAACTGAGTGAGTAGGAAGTAGGGAGGAGACAGGAGGATCCCTGGGCTCACAGATCAGCCAGTCCAGCACAACGAGTGAGCTCCAGGTTCAGTGAGAGACCCTGCTTCAAAATATATGGTAGAGAGTGATTGAGGAAGGCACGTAATGTCAACATCTGGCTTTTATATGCACACATACATGTACACACACACACACACACACACACACACAAATTGCCAGCCATCAACTGTCAACCACACACAGACTGTCTTAACACCACTATCCCAAAGGTCAGTCCGAACCTTTCTCTCAATCTCCCATCAGTGTTTCCCTCTCACATTGGCCTGTGGTGCCAACCCCGCCCCACCCCCAACTCCCAGGAAGTACCTCACACTAGAGGCTACTCAACACCCCAGCCACCCATTAACTGTAAGAAACACTGCATTCATCGAACCTTGAAGAACACATTCACACGTTTCTTAACAGCCTATGAGAGTTTGATGAGCTGGACTGTGTCGCTCTGAGAATTGTGTGTTGGCACCTTAAGCCAGGCAACCTCAGTTTGCGGCTTGCTTTGGATTTGGGGCCGTTGAAGAGGAGCTAAAGCTAAAGAGAAGCCAGAGCCCTTTAGTCTAGACCCTCACCCACTCTGACTGATGTTCTCAGAAGAGATGTGAACTTACAGAGGAAAGACCGTGTGAGGACGTGGGGAAAAGGGGGCCATCTTCAAGCCAGGGAAAGAATAACCATTGCTGGCTTTATATTGGAGTAGAAGAACAGAGGTGTTTGTTGTTTAAGTAGCCCAGTCCTAAGGGTTTTGTTATGGTGGTGTAGAAAATTATTTGAAAGCGACAGTGCTACACCCCCCTACCCTGAGAACCAGGAAAAGGTCCTGCATGAATTCTAGATCCAACAATACCTTGTCCAATACCTTTCCACAACTCCAGAGGAAATATAATCCATGATCCATTATGGATGACGAGAGCAGTAGGGTGTGTTTGTAATGCCAAAGATGCCAGCTTTTAATAAGGCAATAAGGTGTCACTGCACATATTCCCTACTACCCTCCTATGGGTGTCTGGAGGAAGACCCTTTAAGCTACCCCACAAACCTTTCCTCCATAAAACAGAAAATCTATCAGCCTTTTAATATCAGAATAAGATGATAAATAATTGACAAATGAAGCTTCGTATTAGTTAAGATTTTAACATCAACCGAGTTACAGAAAACTTGAATTTCAAAGTCTCCATGAAGGCTCTCATCACCTAAGGAAAATAGAATGAGATGATGTAGAGCCAGCAAGGATGACAGCTGGATGGAGTCTCTTCCGGTGAGCAAGTGCAGCCTCACACACCCTGCCTGGAGGCTTCATTGAGATCAGGGTTCTCTCATTGGTCCTGACTCCAGATTGATGCTGTTTCCCCAAATCTCTGTCCTCTTTTCTTAGTGTCCCTATTTCAGATGGAAGAAACTTCCAGTAGATCTTATTAAATTCTAAGTGATATAGAAAAAGTCAGATAAATATCTCTCCAGATTCTACGTGGTTAACTAGCTCGGAAGCTTCCAAGCCCCCAATAGAGTTCCCGTGGGTCCCTGAAGAGAGCAGATCTTACAGTCAAATACCGAGTACATCCCACATCCTGTCACCTAGGGACACAAAACTCTATCTTTACCTTCCCACCTTTAAGTCTCCAAGAGACAGCTCTTCTTTGGTCCGCACTAAGGTGTGGAAGAATTTGTGAGTCACCTGCCCACACACCCGACCACCCCAGCTTCACTCCCTCGGGTAAGCGTGGAGTGTCTAGTGCTTCACTAGATGCTATGGATCCAGCTATAAGCAGAACACTGAACGATACCTGTGTGTCTCAGAGACCTCCGTGCTCTCCACCCCACGGCACAGGTTACTCTCTCACTCTACTGTCCATCGGGTTTCACCGTAATTGTGAAACGTCAGCCTTCCTAATTCTACTTGAAGCCTGTTATGGGAAAAGCCATGTCCTACAATTTCGTCAAGTATGTAACACAATGTTTGGCCTTCATTAGGAAGCACAGATAAATGCTTATTGAATTAATGGATAAATGAGCCGGCACGAGGGAGAACTTGGCGACTCCAGTGCTGTCTAGTCCATCTTTGAGCTGTCTAAAAGGCAATCCGTTCTCTTTGTTCGGCTTCTATGTTCTCAGTGGCCCTTGTCTAGACGTGTGTGACGACCAGGCAACTGGTCTTGTCACCACACCAGTCTTTCCCTCCTCGCTGCTACCAAGAACGGCTTTATAAGGCAGCTTCTTAAGTTCCCACGGGACAAGGGTCAGACCCCTCCACATTCACATTCGTGACTATTCACAGTCCGCCCCAACTTGTGCTTTCTTTCCCAGCTCCTGCTTCTACCATTCAGCACAGATCTGTGCACTCAGGATACCCAACATTCTTAAACTATACGCTGCTTTGCCATCTCTGTGTGTGCCCATATGACTGTCCCATTTTTCTATTATAACATTTCTTACTGTTCCTCTATCTCCCACCCCGACTATATCCCAATGCAGTGGACTTCACTGATTATTTGGGACCAATTCAAACATCATTTCTCACATGAGTTTCTTCAAATCCCCAGGCAAATTCATTCTATTCCTTTAAAAGCAGGCAATGATGATGAGTCCCAGAATGGAGGGTTTGGTTCATTTCTTGTGCGCACTGAACATACGACACACAATTTACACACGTCATGTACTTTCCATGCACTGGACACTTGGAAAAGGCACGAAGCTTAACTGTGAAAGGCAGTTCTCTTCCTTCAAGAAGCTGTTGTTCCAATGAAAAGCTTTTGGAGGATGTGTCATATGCAAGGGGTTAGCCCAGTGGTTAGGTAGGCGTTGTCAGGAGTGAGCGAATGAGTAGCTGGAAAATAGTAAAGAATTCTTCCTGGGGAAGAAGACGGAAGGGAGAAAAGGGGCTACGTAAAAACAGATGGGGAAAAATCACCTTGTTTCCCTGTTTCACTGATCACCTGGGACCAGCCCTAGACTGTTCACTTGGAAAACAATTAATACCCGGGCGCTGTGAAATATTCCTTGAAAATCACATATGATTGAATAAGATGCAGTCACTATTCTGAAATTGTCCACAATTGAGGAAACTTGTGAATTTTAAGAATTTCCATCCAGCCATTCTATAGAAAGCCATTTTTTAGAAAACAAGCCAAACATAGGATGACGAATGCAGGATTGGAGTTTTTAATCTTCTAAACATTTATAACTTTCTTTGTTATACAGGATAAATACAGGAGGCCAAAATTGTTAAGAGCTAAGTCGCTAATATTCTCAGAGCCAGCCAAGAAGTATTTCGTGATTTTTAGCATAAAAGGTTAGCAATTGAAGTGAAAATCAAAAAATAATTGAATTTGCTAGGTGTTGTTCTTCTGTTTTCTGTACTGTATAAAAACTTTCAAGAGCTGGATTTACAATAATTACGATTTTTAATACAGCAGCTTCGAAGGGAATATGGTGAGCAAAAATGAGGGCAAGAACTATGTAAAGATGATGGGCTTGTATTTGGTTAAAAATCATGGTGCTATTTGTCTAGTAAATTCCATTAAAAGCAGTCTTACATAGAATCTAGTGCATTCTGGGTTATGGATATAGTACTGCGCATTACACGCACAAGGGTCAGGGTTCAACTCTTAACACTAGGAAAAATAATTCTCAAAGTACCTATTAATTAATTTTCTATTGCCGTGACAAGAAATCATGACCAAGGCAACATGCAAAAGGCAGCATTGAATTGGGCTTCCAGTTTCATAATCATGGAGCATATACCTAGTGGCAGTGACAGCTGAGAGCTCACACTTTGCTCCACAAGCAGAAAGTCAAGAAAGCTAAGTGGGAATGGGAAAGCTCAAGGCCCGTACCCAATGAAACACTTCTCCTACAAGGTCATACCTCTCAACCCTTCCCAGACAGTCTGCCAGACTTAAGCGTTCAGACATGTGAGACCATGGGCCATTCTCATGCAGCCCACTACACTAACTGTGAGGTGGTTACAGCCTTTCTGTGAGCTGTGCTGGAGTCAAGGTCTAAGCTCACCGGGTCCTAGAATGAGGTTTGGGGCTTACAAATGAAAACAGGATACCGTCCATCCAGATCTGATCTATCTCGTAAGACACTATATGATCATGAAGAAAAGGGAAAGACTGATAGGATAAGCAGTTTAAAGACAAACTTAAAATTTGGAGTTAGTCTAAAGACTCCTGGAAAGTTTTTTTTTCCAGAAGATTCAATAAGTCAAATGCGTTCCCACAGCTCTGTTAAAACCTACAACCATCACAGCAAAGTCATAGAGGTCCCTTCTCTGACAAGTTGAGATAAACAGAGTTTTTTTTTATTGTTTTGTATTTTTAATTATTTTTTTAAAACTTTTTAAAAAATTTACATTTTTTCCTTAGCTTTCCTCCCTCTCAACCCAAATTCTCACATATACTCCTCTTTTCTTTCTTTCAAATTTATGGCCTCTTTTTACATTAATCGTTATTGTGTGAGTGTGTGTGTGTGTGTGTGTGTATGTGTGTGTGTGTGTGTCTCTCTCTCTGTGTGTGTGTGTGTGTGTGTGTGTGTGTGTGTGTGTGTGTGTGCATAATGCCACTTGTATGAATATTTTCAGGGCTAACCATATCGTGTTAGATTATCAATTACACTGCTCTTCCCAGGGGCGGGGGCGGTAAGACTTTGTCTCCTGCGCCCAGCCTTCCTCAGCTGCCTGTAATTCCTTGTGTAGGATTGTAGGCTTTATTCATCCACTTTGGTATGCATTGGTGTCGTCAGGTTCAGACAGCCATGCTGGAGACTTTATGGGTGCAGTTTCTGAGCCCCATTATCACAGCAAACTCCCTGATCTTCTACCTCTTACAATTTCCCTGCTCTTTTGTTTTTCTGCCATGTTCACTGGGACTTGGGTGTGGGCATGTTTTGTAGATGTATCTGGTAGAACTGGGTTCCACAATGCAGCATTTTGATTGGCTGTGGTTTTCTATACTGGTCCCTATCTGTTGCAAAAAATGTTTCCTTGATGAGGGGTAAAGGCTGCACTTAACAGAAAATTTTTATGAAAGGAATATCTATTCCTACAGATTTTATTTTCAGTTGGAATATAAAAATGTTCATACATTTGCGAAATTTCCAACATAGGGACAAAGTCTTTTCTTTGGTCGCTAATTTGATAATTGAACTTATTTTTTTATGTAATGATACCACAAGTTAATAACCATGTTGCTATTTCAGTTCCTCATAGGCACCTCATAGGATCATTCCTTGGTCCATATTCCTAACCTGTTTCTAGTACCATTCATTGAGTGCCCTCTCGTTGAGTAACTCTGGTTTCCTCACTGAAAATCAGCTGATTTTAAAGTATAAATCCATTTCTAAACCCTGTTCACCCAATGTCCCATTATCTATGTGTTTCTCTGTATGCCAATACCATACTGTTTTTATTAGTGTAGCTTCATAGCAAGTTTTAAATAAGATCATATATGTCCTCTGATTTTTGTTCAGAACTACACTGACTATTTAGAGCCCATTAAATTCCCTAATTTTTTTTTATAATAAACTAACTTTCTAAAAAAAAGTCTTATTTAGATAATTTTTCGCATGGGAGCTTGGTGACAAGATCTCATTGCTTAAACCTGGCAGGCCTAGAACTCTGTGTAGACCAGGCTTGCAGTTTCCCACCTGCCTCTCCCTTCCACTTTCTGGGATAAAGGTGCTCACCACCATGCCCAGCTCCTACTAAGATTTCTACTGACTGAGAGATGCAGTTTGGAGTGAATTTGAGAAGTTAAGTACTAAAGCATCGATTCTATTGATCTTTGAGAACAGTGCATCCTTTTGTTTATTGATAGGGAGATTACATATATGTTGCTATATTTATTGTTAAATATTTTATGGTTTTGATGTTTCTGTAAGCAATAATTTATTAAAATTATCATCATTCTCTTCTAATACGCAAAATATAACTGGTTATTATATATTGAATTTGTATTTAATGACCTTCCTAAATTCACACAAAGGCTAATGCTTTTATGTGAATCCTTTAAAATGTTTTAAAATGGAAGATGTGTCATATGTGAAGGCAGTTTCACCTCTTCCTTTCCCATCAGTATGCTTCTAATTCTTTTTTCCTGTCTTATTCTGTATGCTACAATTGCTAAGGTAATGCCGAGTGGGAACAGTCAAGACAACACACCCTTGCTTTCTTCCCCATTTGAGGGCAAAAATCATTCAGCTTTTGCCACCAAGTATGATACTAGCTGTAGATTTTTCATTGATAATTTTAGCAAGTTGAAGAAATTTACTCTTACTTTTATTACAAACATCTGATTAAATTGATTTCTTGCATCTATGAAGATGAGTATGTATTCTGTTTCTTTTCCCCATTAAAAAGTAAGCTTCACTGATTTATTTTCATTTTTTTTCTACCAATATGACAATGCTGAGGTGAAACACTTCTTAGAAATGACAGCTTATTCTTCTTATATCTTGTTGGATTTATAATCATGAATATTTCATTGAAGAGTGTTCTTTCTATTTTAATGAGGAATATTTCCTCCATCTTAACTTAGATTATCACCAAGAGAACATTGCTTATGAGTTTCAAAATGTTCTGCTTTGTTTTATTTTCTGGAAAGTTCTATGTAGGATCTTTCCTTGCACATTAGATAGAATTCACCTTTAAAACCTTCTGGTCTTAGCTTGATGAGAAGCATCTCAAAGGAGAAATGACACCTTTTGAATAGACGTGGAATTATATGGGAGTTCTTTTCTGCTTGAGTGAGTTTTCACAGTTCTGTGCTCTTCAGTGAGTTTTCTCATTTACCTAAACTATCAAGTTTATTGGCATAGGGTAGTTATTCCTTTATGGAACTTTAAATTATCATCTGATCCACAGTGGCTTGTCTCATTCATATCTGACATTGGTAATCTTCTTTCTCTCTTTAATTCTTAATATTCTAGAGGCATTTTTAATTTCATTAGTCTTGTCTAAGATCTAGAATTTGGGTTTCTCTGATTTTTCTTCTTCATTTCTCTGAATCCCTTTTTATTGACCTCCCATTGTTTTATTATTTGTTTCTTCTATTTATTATGGGCTTGTGTTGTTCTTACTATATTCTTCACATGGACACATAGGTTATTAAAAACTGTTCTTTTCTAATCTAACCTTGTAACTCTTCGAAGGCCTCTTACTAATCAGTTGGATTAGACCCATTTGAATATGCTGGATTTTGTTACAATTCAATCCAAAATACTTCCTAGAGACCCTGTGATTTATTCTGATGTGGTCACAGAGGCAGGTTTCAAGGTTTCAATCAGCATAAATTTGTAAGACTGGCTCACTGTCCAGAATGCCATATCTCTTCCATATATTTGCCCCAGGCTCTCACAGTGAAGTCCTTCTGATGGTGGCTCAGAAAAAAAAAAAAAGGCACCTCAAAATTAGATAAGGTAAATCCTCTTCTCCTATTGGAAACACATTAGTAGAAGGGAAGAAGTAAAAAATGAGGAGGTGAACAAGCTGGTACAGAAGGGAACAAGAGCCGGGATTCGAGACTATTGTCTATCTGCAGCTAAGTCTTTTAGACTCTTACCAAGAGGGTAGATAGCAAAAGCTGGGGATTACAGAGAGTAGCCTTATAACCTGGGGAGAAGTCCAAGCAAAGACAAGACCAAGTTCATAAAGCCTTGTGTTCAGACAGAAGAGTACTATTTGCGCAACTCATCATCATGCCAATCTTCTGATCAGAAAACTATCAGGATTGTAAAATGGAAACAAAGTAAGTGTTTCATGAATCTTCTTTGAGGAATAAAAATTTTCCAACTGATAATGTCTAGTTTTGTGGTCCTCCACAAACACCCAAAGGTGTCATGTCATGAGAAACTATGAAATTATTGTAAGATAGAAAACTAATAACTTGGCCTCCTCTGCTTCATGCCCACATATTCATTTATCTCTCGTACGCATTGGTTTGTCTTTATCTTATCAGAGGAACAAAGTTGTATATTTATGTATATTTACATATTACATTAGTTACTTTATGTCTTATGGTCACAAAACCCCCAATAAAAAGCAGCGTCAATGGGGAGTGGGTTCCTTTGGCTCGCAGTCCATTATAACAGAGGAGTCATGGCGGCAGGAGGTTAAGCGATGGTTGCACTGGTTATACAACTGGGAATTGGAACGAGATGATGATAATGCTCAGCTTTCTCTGTTGTCTGCAGTCCAGAACCTCAGCATACACACTGTACCCCCCCCCCCGACACACACACACTTAGGGCAAGCCTTTTCACCTCAGTTAATCTAATCTAGATCTTTCCTTACAGAGGTTTATCTTTTTGATTGCTCTGTTTACCACATGACAATTGGTATTTTGCCATACACATACTACTTCCTCTTTCCATTCCAGCTGAGAAATGACACCATAGGATGGCATTAGACACACATTCCCAAAGACTTACTCTGTACTGAAGCAGCATTAAATCATATGTAACATTCTCGCTGGAGTGTCCCTTCAAAGAAAATGCTATTTCTCCAAGTGGAAGGTAAATGAGGCCTAGATGGGAAGTCCCAATATGTGTAGCAACATGATTATTTCCCCTCTCCAGCCCATCACACATCCCAAATAGACATTAAAAGAAATGCAAGCCAAAGCAAATGTGTTTGAACTGTTTTCATGACAGTGAAAGAGCTGGGGGAGTTCTCAGTGTTTCCTGGTTGTTGGTGCTCCTCTCTCTCTTCCACGCCTGGAGCCAGCACACAGCTTGGCTACTGGAAATGTTAGCGCAGGCCCAACAGGTATGGACACCAGGTGAGGCCAGCGAGGCCTAAAAGTGTGGAGAATGAGGTCAGCACAGTAACAGTGAACAGTAGGCTGAAAGGGGCTGAGATGAGTCCCAGGGAAAGGCACACACAGCGATGGGCAAGGGCAGGAGGGCTCAGGGAGAGGTACAGGCCAGGAGACTGCCACACATCTCTCTCTAGATCCTTCCAGCTAGCCAATGTCACTTGCTCTCTGCCCTTACCAGTCATGTCACTCTTCCATAACATATTTTCAGGCTACAAAGACTACGTGCTGCACACTGATATATTCAGAAGCAAAAATTTATCTGTCTGGGATTAAGAGAAATGACAAGCTAGCCCCAAATAGGCGCAAGGAGCAGCATACATTCATTGGTGCTTGAAGCTCTTCAGGGAAATCTGAGTGGCTAAGGGAAGTTTCCACAGATATCTGAGTGGCTCTTCTAAATCAACATATAGAATTTTTTTGATGGTGATAAGGGTGTGTTTTTCTTAATTTACTTTTGTTTATTGGCACTGTCCAATAAAATTAGATGGACAAACTTAAAACAAAGGCAGTGAGGTGAAAATGAAGTTCGTAAGTAAAAACAGAATCCGTGAAAAGTTTTGTTGTTTAAATGATAGATGTAGTCTTTGGTATTTGAATGCTTGGTCTCTGGTTGGTGGCACTGTTTGTAAAGTCTCAGGAGGTGTGGCCTTGTTGGAGGAAGTATGTCACTGGAGGTGGGTTATGAAAGTTTAAAACCATGCAACATTTTGAGTTTGCCCTTTCTCTACTTCCTGCTTCCAGTTTAAGATATGAACTCTCTCCACTGCTGCTTGCACCACCATATAGACTGCCCACTGCCTTGGCTCCAGGCCATGATGGACCATAAGCCAAATCAATCCTTCTTTCTATAAATTGCCTTGATCATGATATTTTATCACAGTAATAGATAAGTAATATAAAAAACTTGTAATGTTACTAATACTGATGTGTTTAAGGACAAAAATATTCTTATCATAAGAATATTGTGATACATATCAATCACGGGACACTCAAGAATTATGAATACCATGCATTGGCACAGGAGACCACTTTGTAAATATAATACCAGTAGCATAGACACTGAGAGCAACAATTAATAAAGGAGACCTTCTGAAACTGAGAAAATTTGCAAGGCAAAGGACAGAGTAAATAAGACAAAATGGCACTCCACAGAATGGGAAAAGATCTTTACCAACCCCACATCTGACAGAAGGCTGATCTCCAAAATATATAAAGAATTCAAGAAACTAGGCATCAAAATAAGAAATAATCCAATTAAAACTGGGGTACATATCTAAACAGAGATCTCAACAGAAGAAACTCAAATAGCCAAAACATGTTTAAGGAATTGCTCAACATCCTTAGCCATCAGGGAAATGCAAATCAAAACAGCTCTGAGAAACCATCTTACACCTGTCAGAATGCCTAAGATCAAAAACACTGTTGGCAGCTTATGCTGGAAAGGATGTGGAGTAAGGGGAACACTCCTCCACTGCTGGTGGGAGTGCAAACTCATACAGCCGTTTTAGAAATCAGTATGGTGGTTCCTCAGAAAATTGGAAATCAGTCTACCTCAAGACCCGGCAGTACCACTCTTGGGATTATACCCAAAGGAGACATATTCATATCACAAGGACACTTGCTCAATAGTGTTCATAGCAGCATTATTCATAATAACCAGAACATGGAAACAGCCTAGATGCTCCTCATCTGAAGAATGGATAAAGAAAATGTGGTACACATACACAATGGAGTATTACTCAGTGATTAAAAAAAATGACATCTTGAAACTTGCAGGCAAATGGATAAAACTAGAAAAGAATCCTGAATGAGGTAACCCAGATCCAGGAAGACAAACATGGCATGTACTCATTCATTAGTGGATATTGGATGTAATGAAAAGGATACCCAGGCTACAATCCACAACCCCTGAGAAGCTAGATAACAAGGAGGACCCGAAGAGAAACTTGTATGGATGCCCCTGGGAAGGTATATAGATAATATCTCCTGAGTAAATTGGGAGCATGTTGGGGATGAAGATGAAGAGGAGGGGGTAGGAGAACATGAGGGAACAGGATGGTTGAGTTAGGAGAGGAATAGAGAGGGAGAACCAGGTGCCTAAGGAGAGGTCCCCAGTTAGTTCCTGGGGCAGCTGAAGATAGGGAATCTGAAATGATCCTATCCTATAGTCTTACTGATGAATATTTTGCATATCACCATAGAACCTTCATCTAGTGATGGACCCACACTGGAACACTGGACTGAGCTCCCAAAGTCCCAATGAGGAACAGAAGGAGGGAGAAGATGAGCAAGGAAGTCAGGACC